>NW_005873237.1:0-11850 GCF_000147115.1 Myotis lucifugus
TAAAGATTAGAGACAAAGCGAGGTTTGCAGGGGAAGAAAAGCACTCGCTCTGAGCTTGTCTTCTCACTCTGTCCCCCGCCACTGAGCACACACAGGACCAGGTCTTTCTCCTCCTTTCCCATCCTGTCCTGGCTCCTTACTCCCCTCCTTTCACACAGGCTTTATCCACTCTGACCCCTAGATGTTCCCTCCCCTCCACCACATGTCCCTTCCCTACTGGGGTCCCTCGCTGTCTCTCACCTGGTGTTCCTTGCCGGCCCCAAGGGCTACAGCTGGCCTCTGCAGTTGGAGGATTCTTCTAAAATTTGGCCTCACCATTTTCCATCTGATACCTGCCAGTGGCTTCCAGTGCCCACAGGATTAGATCCAAGCCCTTCATCTGACCCTGTACCATCCAGCCCCTATCTACCTGCCACGTGTCTGTCTCCCACCTGGCCTGCACCACACCCCCCTCCCTTGGCTCAGACAGCCATGTGCTCTCAGCGCCCCCATGCGCCCCTCTTCTCTGCTGTGCTGTGTTCATTGCCCGTCTCTCCTGAGTGTGTGCCCTGCCTGAGGACAGGGTGCCTGGCTCTCCTCTTGGTGTCCCAGCGCCTAGCGGGCCTGCCCTGCACACTTGACGAAGAGTCAGCTTTGGATCTGGTTCAGTGTGTAACATGCTGTGGACCCTATAATATTGTGAAGCCTGAAACCAAGATGTTGAAGGTTTTTTTGTTTTGTTTTGTCCTTTTAAAAAACAAACTTTTAGTTTTGTTCCCCAGTAAGATAGGTGATGATGATGATCAAAAACTTGATAACATTTATTTTCTTTTTATGATTATAACAGCAATGCTCTCTGTAGAAAATTTGGGGAAAAAACCCCCAGCATAAAGCAGACAATAGCAGAATCACCTCTCATCTCACCAGACAGAAATCGTGTTAACACAGGGGTACATTTCCTTATGGTGTACGTGTGTCTGCACAGATTTATGCACAAATCAGCTGAGATACAACTAGACACACTTTCCAGGGCTAAATTCAAAGGTGAAAGAAAGTAGATCACTGGTTCCTTTGAAAATCGGAATGTAAGTTAATGAAAACCATCCAGAACCATAAATTGGGCCCCCATACCTTTCCCATGAATGCGCAGGCAGATGTCAGCTCCTTGCACGGTGGATCTCAGGCCGGGGCAGCTCCGGGCCTCTGTGTGGATGTGTGTGACAGAGAAGAACCTCATGCATGGTCAGGGCTGTGAGTCTGGAAGGTGGGCTCCAGACCAGCACAGGTCTGTGTGTTTCTTTCTACCACAGCATGTTGTCATCTGGTACCAGATTTGAAATTCCTTATGGCCAATAGTAGATCATGAGGCCAGCTAAGAATCCTCAACAAAGACTGCCAGTGACTCAGAAGCAGGGGACAAGGAGGGAGGTTTCCCAAGGCCAGTGAATGAGAATTAGGGCCAGAGGTGGATGTCTGGGAAGATAGCGAGGCAGATCCTTTCATTCATGCTTAGAGGAGTCATGCTTGACGCCCAACTCTGGGGATTACTTTAGAATGATGAATGGACTCTTCAGCTTCCTGTCCTAAATTCTGGGTAACCCATGGGCCCTTGTCATGGGGGTTGTGTTAGAGGGGCCAGTCTTCTCATGACCTTGGGGTTGTGCTTTGACTTCATTGAGTTGGGAGCTGTTTCCTTCCTTGAGCCTCACATTTCGTGAAGGTGTGTCATGGGGTAGAGGAATGGTCCTGAGATGAGCCCAGAGCATGACGTCCCATTCAAGACTCCATCCACTGGCTCAGCCAGAGGCTCAGAGTTGTACTCAGTCTCTCCCCCTTGACAAAATGATGGCCATCTTTTCCCAACTTGTAAAAAAAGTAAAAAACAAAGGGAAAAAAATTAAACAAGTTAACGGATTGTTTACTTCATGGTTTTTTGCCTGTAAAATTTCTTAAGTTTTGGGCAACTACTGTCATCTGTCTGCTCCTGACCACTAGCAGCTGGAAGAAAAGAAGGAATATCACCAGTGGAACAAATTGAGACATGTAGTTTATCACATGTGGTTCAATAGCACATTCCTCTATGGACATGTGTGGTCTTGGCCGTAATGCACGCATATAACATCATCCTATTTTACTGCTGGTCAGTGTTCCTGAACCCGGTGGTGGAATTAAACATATACATATATCATGGTGTTTGCAGAGAGCCCCTGACTCCCAGGTGTGTTTCCACCAGTAGGTGTGGAAGCAGCTCTCCACTTCCTCCTCGGCCAGTGAGAGCAGAGGTGCCAGAGGTGATGAGGGCCAGCCAAGCATGTCCACTGTGCACAAGCTTAAGCCATAAATTTTCCTCCTCAGGTGGCGTTAGACACATTCCTCTGGGGAGATGGGGTGGAGAATGGGTATATTAAAATATAGACTGGGTTTGCTTGAATAGAAAGGAATTCTTTTGGATGATAAAAACTCTCAGATTTAAAGAATCAGCAAATAAGCTAGGAGTTCTCAAAAATTACTACCACCAGAAGCCAATGAAGTTCTCTTAGGATAAATCCCCCTGGTTGCTTTACACACATCATGCCTGGGTTAACCAGAGGGTTCATTATGTGTGCGTGGATAGTTTGCCCTTTGGCCAGGAGTGGGCCAGTTAGGGAGCTGGCATAAAAGCTGAGGAGTCTAAGTCCATCATGGGGACTGATCAATATTTATGAATAAATGAAAATCTAAAATGCCCCGTTTGATCCAGACAATTGGCACTTTTGCTCCGGGGCTGGGATGAAAAGGTGGATTCGAGGTAGTCTCTGGGGCACGACAAGGAGGCTCTGAGCTCTACTCAGTTTTTCCCCCAAGACAAAGTGATGACCATCTTTTCCCAACTTGTAAAAAAAAAGAAAAGAAAAGAAAAGGAAAGAAAGAAAGAAAGAAAGAAAGAAAGAAAGAAAGAAAGAAAGAAAGAAAGGAAAGGAAAGAATAAGATGTTTTTAAAGCAGACACACCCATCTGCTCAGACTGCTGGGTCATCTTCTCTTTGGCTTGGATCTCCAACTCACCTTCTCAGAGCCTGGCAGAAAGATAGAGAGGCAGTGATTCTTCCGGAAGCCCATGAGAGGGCCTTGCTTTGTCATCTGCCTCCTTTCCTTGAGAATTCCCCCTGGCGATGGACAGGAAACTGGTTGCGAACCCTCTGCAGCCCTGGGAAGGGTGTCCTTCCCTTTGACTATATGGGTTTGCCCCTCAGACAGAGGGTGGGGCAAGTGACCAGACTGGGTAACCCCTTTTGAAATTTCCATCGTAAATGATGAGTCAGCACCAATTCGGTTCAGCGCTGCTTTTGAAGAAGCTCCATTTTTCATTTGCATGGGAGGTGATGAGATATGACCTAATTCTCCAGCATGTGTAGCACACATGATTAACAGGGGAAACTGTCCCACCATCCTTTCAAGCTCTCCTGTCTCTGATTTCTGCTCAGGATGTATGGATCTGCGAAGAATGCACAAAGCATAGTGGGTTTTAGGGGATGACAGAACACCAGCCCTATTCCCATTATTATTTATAGCCGAAGTATGTGTGTTAAGTGTGTTCATCAATTGTGTTGAAAGACGTGGAACATACCATGAGGACCTTCTGTTTGGGTATGAGACCAACTCGTGTACAAGGCATTGTGCTAAATATCTTACTTTCTTTGGGGTTTAATTCGGAGATCTAGGAGGAAAATAAAAGGGGGAAAGTATTGAACAGTTATTTATTCTGGGTTAAGAGAGTACTGGCCTAGGAGCCTGTCCTCTGGGAGTGTCAGCACACCCCCAGCCACCATTACAATTATAGCTACTGATATTCTAGTGCCTACCATGTAACAGGCTCTATGCTAAGAAATTTTTATATAAAACTAATTTGTTTGACAAATGTTTAAATACCAACTATGTGCTTGAAACAGCAGATAAATAAACAGGCTCTTGTTGAGCCTACACTCACTCCAGGGGTTGGGGGTGGAGTTGGAGAGAGACAGCTGATCATGGTTAAGTAACTTATTGCCTTCTCATGTGCTTGGTCAGTGCTAAGGCAAAAAGGCCAAGGGCTTTATCTCCATGAGACCTCCCAGCAATCCTATGAGGTTGATACCATCACTCCAATTTAGATGCATTTGCTGAGCCACCGTACATTCCACAACTCTGGGGCTCTGTTTCTTTCTCTGTTATGTGAAGAAGTCAGATGATATGATTTATGACTCTAAAACAGGACCCCCACTCCCTACTCCTCCCCACCCCACACCCCCACACATAATCACTGTAGTGCTGGGTGAACTGGGCCACTTAGTTCCGGCAGGTGGCAGCTCCTGGGCACGTCGTAGCGGCCGGTGCTTAACATAGGCCAGCTTGAGCCCGGCCAAGGCTGCTGTGTGGAACCAAAATGTTTCCTCCCCTTTACCTTCATTCTTCTAAATAGTTCCTATTTTCTGGTTCCCAAACAAAGCAGAATGAACATTCATCCCAACTAGTTTCCAAACTTGAAATCCTTAAATAGTAGTAGAGAATCAGATATCATAGCTAAAGATCATGTTTTTCAATTAAATTAAGACAGTATTTGGGTGTTTTCATCATAAAGGATACAATGGTGCACCATTGTGTTGGTCTCTATGAGAGAGAGAGAGAGAGAGAGAGAGCGAGAGAGAGAGAGAGAGTGTATAACCTGGCTACTTCCCTTTCTACTAGATGCTTGCCTTTGCTTCTTGGCCTTTCCATCCCAGGCTTGGTTTGGCATCTTTGGCTTCAAAGTGTGCAATCAGGAGGCAGTTCTGGGCCCACCAGCACCACTGGAAATTCTTAGCTTCAATGCTTTCTCTCCTGCACAGTCTGCCTTTTAACCATACGTGGATGACTGACTAGAACATGTGTTTTCTGCTGAGGTTGGGTGCCGAGTGTGAATAATAGAAATTGCCTTTGTTATGAACACAAGCACTGCACCCGGACAGTGAGGCCCAAGACCTGCTAACCACATTGATTGGCTGTCCCGAGGGCAGAAATGGTTACTTTGCTGGGGTTTGAAGAACAGGTGAGGACTTCAACATAGTTTGATGATAAGTACCAGCAAGAAGATCATTCAGCAGTTAATGGTTGAAGGATCATGCTTTTGTGTCCAGAGTTAGAAAGGGTCATGGAAGCCCGTCTGGTTCTGACCAACTGGGCAACTTGGCGGAAGGATCGGGCTTTCTGTTCACTTGCTGGGAGAGCCAAGAGATCTACATCAAACGATATCTGTGTCTTCCACACTGTATAGTGTGGAAGTGCCTGTTCCCTTCGTAAATTCTCCTGTCTTCTCTCTTTTTCTGACTGTGCATTGACCCTCTGGTTCTCTTACAACTTCGCCAGCTTAACCCACTTCCTGCCCTCAAAGATCTCCATTGACTTTTCTGTAGACATTTCAGCTCTGACACAACCCATCCAAGAACAAGCATTTAGAAGCCACTGGCTTTGGATTACTTCAGAATTTACTTTTATCAGCAAAAAATAAGCATTATCATTTGAGGTCTGTAGAAAGAAAGAGGAAAGAGCTTCCTGTTCCACCCAGCCACGCCATGGGCAAGGCGACACTTCACTTCAAATGCTTGTCTCAGGCACAGGAAGTGGGTCAGGGGCATGCATCCCCTTTGTGGCCTTGGCCCTGGCAGTGCCGAGGTGCGTGCCTTTACTCTGTGTGGACGTGTGTTCTTGTACTTAGGCCTAACTGCTCTATTAGATTATAAAACTCTTGATGGCAGCCTCCTCCTAGACCCAGTTCCTTCTACTTGGTTTCTGCTTAAGTCGTATTTGTGCTTGATTACACAGGGATAATATACTTCTGTTCTTGAAATGTTTGCTAGATGGGCATTTCACTGTCAGTTCTTAGAGCCCACGTGAATGGGAAGACCTCCCACATCTCCTTTCCTTGCAGGAGATCAGACTGTAGCATGCTGATGCACAGAGAGAACTTATTAGGGTTTCTGCACTCAGCAAGTGAAACGCATGGCCTAAAAAGCTGTGTGTGAATGCATTCTTAAAAGTTCCGTAATTCATGTGATGGGAACTTTCAAGTAAATTGTTGGGCCTCCTGACACTGAAGAATATACATTTTCAAGTGCACAAGGATAATGTGGTATATTGTCACCTAATTCAAAATCTGTGTCATGCTTTGATACTCGGTGACTGAAGGACATGCCATCTTTGGGTGAAGAGTCTTTAGATAAACTCTGAAGTGAGTTGGAAGTGACTTGCTGTTCCTAATGATTTTTGCTTTACTCGCAGGAGTTGTACCCTGGTCAAATATCATGGAAATCTTGGAGGAAAAAGACGGGGTCGACACAGAGCTGCTAGTTTATGCGATGACTTTAGTGAACAAGGTTGGTCAATGTTTGTTATGGGTTGAATTGTTTCCCCCCAAAGCTATGTTGAAGTCCTATCCCTGGTACCTGTGGATGTAACCTTACTTGAAAATATAGGGTCTTTGCAAATGTAATCAAGCTAAGATGAGGTCATATGGATGGGCCCTAATCCATTATGACTGCTGTCCTTTTAAGGACAGAAAGAAAAACAAGTAGAAGGAAAGACGTACACATGTGCTCATGAAGAAGGCAGCCATATGGAGACAGAGGCAAAGATTTGAGCGATACATCTCTAAGCCAGGTGATGCCAGAGAATGCCAGGATTTCCAGCAGCCAGTTTAGGGCGAGGCAAGGAAGTACCCTCCCCTAGAGCCCTCAGAGAGAGCAGGATCCTGCCCACACCTTGTTGTCAGGCTTCTAGTCTCAAACTATGACAGGATCAATCCCTGTTGTTTCAGCCGCCCAGTTTGTCGGGGTCTTCAGGATTCATTCCCAGAGATGCTGCTCTGGCCAACGGTCGGTCTCACACTGGCCTGGGACAGCCCACTTTTGGGACTGGACTTCCTTCATGGTGGTGGCTCAGTCCTTCATCACTGAGGCTGGGGTCAGGTGGTTATTTTTTGCAGATCGCTATACCCTAGACCAGGTGTAGCCCCACCGCGGGCCTTCAGCCCCTCATCAGCCCCACCTCGGGCAGGCCTGTGTACTGTTCAAGCTGTGAGGTGTAGGCCTACACGGCAAACCCCATATCTCTTCCTGAAATATAACAGGAGAAACATTTTTCCTCATGAACTGGGGACATGTTAGTAGAAAGCAGCATCATTACAAGGAGTAGCTTCTACTAGATATTTGGCTCAGTGGATGGAGCATTGGCCTGCAGACTGAAAGGTCCCAAGTTCGATTCTGGTCAAGGGCATGTACCTTGGTTGCGGGCACATCCCCAGTAGGAGGTGTGGAGGAGGCGGCTGATCGATGTTTCTCTCTCATCGATATTTCTACTTCTCTTTCCCTCTCCCTTCCTCTCTGTAAAAAAATCAATAAAATATATTTAAAAAAGAAACTACAAAACTATCTTCCAAAGTCAATGTACCATTTAAAAAAAAAAAAAAGATGTGCAAACTCCAACGGTAAAGCAGTGTGGTCCTGGCTCCTCCCTCAGCAGGGAGGGGAGCGGAGGAACTGTGAGATGGCCCAATGCATGGAACTTCTTACGCTGTGACTGACATCAAAGGGGGTGGGTTAGCTTGTTCATGATCGGGGAGGTCTTGCTAAATGGAAATAAACGAAAACTTCGTCCATCTACCAGAATAAATTCCGGATCAATTCAAGAGTTTATTGTAACACATCAAGCCATAGAAAAACGAGGAAAAAAAAACCTCAACATAAAAGATTAATTGGTCTCTGGTAGGTAAAGGTTACATTAATAATACCATCAGTCAAGAAAAATTCCGAAGGAAAGGACTTAAATATTTCAGTGCACACAACTCTCTAAGGCAGTGATGGCGAACCTTTTGAGCTCGGCGTGTCAGCATTTTGAAAAACCCTAACTTAACTCTGGTGCCGTGTCACATATAGAAAGTTTTTGATATTTGAAACCATAGTAAAACAAAGATTTATATTTTTGATATTTATTTTATATATTTAAATGCCCTTTAACAAAGAAAAATAAAAAAAATGAGTTCACGTGTCACCTCTGACACGCATGTCATAGGTTCGCCATCACTGCTCTAAGGTCTTATCATTAAAAATGAAAACCACAAATAGAAGCTCAAGGCAAGTGACAGAGTAGGAAATTGTTAGCAGAAAATAGGACAGAAAATGATACTGTCCTAAATATATTAAGAACCCAGCGGAAAAAGTAATAACATTAAACCTACTGAGATTAAAAGAAATGTACAGGAAAACATTTCCCGGAGTCAGTGATTGCTTTTTAACGAAAGGCGTTTGTTGGAGAGGCTCAGCAACCTCTATGACAGTCCTAGTGGGGAATGAGCACCACTTTTTGGTAGATGATAATTTTGCTTTTATTTTTAAATCTGTGAGCTTATTTTACCATGCAATTTTAAAGCAATTTTCTGTTGGGTTTTAAAGATTAAGGTCATCAATTTCCTGTCATCTTCAGTCACTGACATTGTTTTGGAAAACACTGAGTTCAGCAAAAATGGAATTTTCTCTCTTGCTGAGTGTTTTCCACTGTAATGCTATCCGTTTTATTGGTGGCGGCCATGCCCAGCTGTTCTGATGGCCCTGGCAGCGTTCGCATGGTGTGGCCATTCTGCTGCCAATCCCCGGCACGGACCCAGTGCGTGTCAGACTCTCCTTGGCATCCGACGGCATTTAATGTCCAGGAATTCCTCGCTTACGCTTTCTCTTCTGGCAGTTCTGTCTCATCTTTTGTTAGTTCTGGCCCAGAGGAAGTCCAGGCAGGTCCCCAGGACATTACTCCAAATGTCATCTTTTCCTCAAAAAGGTCAGCAGACAGCTGGCACCCACGCTGGGTTTGTTTTCTGTTGTTGAGTTTTAGTCATGTTTATTGCCCCAGTGAGTAAAATTCTCTAAGATCCCAAACAAAACAATGCAGTGAAATGTTACGTGGTTCTGGAAAAAATTTACACTCTGAAATCTAGGAAATTATTATAGTGGGTTTCTAACTTTTGTTTCAATAGAGTAAAAGATGTCCTAATGACACAGAATTCAAAAAGTTAACAGTTTTATGACAAAACAAGGGGACTAAATTCTAGCCTGCTCATGGTTCTGAGACTGAGGTCTCCCTTTGTTAAACAGGGGCATGAATGGGGGGTTTCCAAGATCCAGACTAATCCTCCCTCCATCCTCCCCCCACCTTCCACCCATGTTGTCAAATGATTGAGGGGTTTCAGAAACTATTTTTTTACCCTGCAAGCTGAAGTTATATACAGTCAAACCTTGGTTCTCGAAAGTCTCCCATCTTGAACAATTTGGTTCTCAGCCAAGTTGTTCACGGAAAAAATGTCTGGGTTAACTTCTCTCAGGCCACAAACAAAGGAGAGAATGCATCAGTATGAGTCAGTTTACAGCTAAACCTTGCCTTGTTAACATCTCAGGAAATTGTGCTGTGAATGTGTGTGTGTGTGTGTGTGTGTGTGTGTGTGTGTGTGTGTGTGGTGCTTTTGTTGCTGGCAAGTGCATGATTAGCACAATTTTAAAACATAAAGAGGCTATTAAGAGTGCTAAGGCTGCTAAGGTGTGAAGGGCAATTGAAGAGGCAGAAAAGATGTTGTTGATTTGGATAAAGGAAAAGCAGTTAGCCAGTGGCAGCATTTCGGAGGCAGTGACATGTGAAAAAGCGAAGACGCCGCCTGCTGACCTCCTGAGAGACACCCCCTGGAACGAGTGCTGAATGTGGTTCCTTTAAGGCTGGTAGGGGGTGGTTTGTTAAATTTAAGAAGTGTTGTTTATAGATTTAAAAATATATTAGACATGCACTGCATATAAGAAAGGTTAAAGAAAGGAATCATTTGGGGGTCTGGAAAGGATTAATTCAATTTATATTTTTTCTAATGGGAAAAAAAAATCATTCGATTTCTGAACAAATTGTTTCTCAAACAGCCTTCCAGAACAAATTAAGCTCAAGAGCCAAGGTTCCACTGTAGTGTCCTGTCCTGATCCAGCTGAAATTCCCTCAGTGGGCCAGATACTGGCCACCTCATAGAATAGGATGAGTCAGCTGAGGGCCTGAGCAACAGGGGTGTTACCGTGGGGCTGGCTGGAGTGTTGGGGAAGGAGGATGTCAGGGAGCCCAGGCAGGGGTGCTGCTCTAGCAGGGCCAAGGGGTAGGTAACCTAGATGGGATTCATGCTTAGTATTTGCCCATGTTTTTATATTTTATTTTATTGTTTTTAAATTACCATACAGAACATTGGCTTTTTCCCTTTGGTATTTAGCTGTATATGTTTTAACACATACATAGTTGTGGATGGCCTTCATAATGAGGATCGAGCACATCTCCCCACAAACCTCTCTATTGTTATAATGACATCCTGGTCCCCGTTCATGCCCCTGACAAACCCTGATTTATTCTCTATCATGGTAGTGTTGTTATTTCAGGAATATTACATGGAATTGGATGGGCTGTATCCCTTTGAGGCTGTCTTCTCTCAGTGGGAGAGGTTTGTCCGTTACTGGCTGTACTAACAGCTCTCTCCTTCCTGCTCCTGGGCGTGTGCATTGTAGATACTCCACAGTTTGCTTATCTCTCCCCCCGCACTGAAGGAGATTGGGGTGTTTGCAGCTTTTGGTTTTCACCAATAATGCTGCTACAAACGTCTGTGTTCAGGCTTTGGCCACACTGGCTTTATCCTACAAGAAAGATCAGATGGAATCAGTGAAAACCCCTGGAGAGGAAAAGAAAATGTCCGTTAGGTGCCCGTCAAGATCTAGTTGTCACGAGGTCTGGAAGACAAGATCTGAGGGGAAGCAGGCAGCAGGCCCTGAGGTGTCACCTGAGCATGAAGGCACCAGGAAATGTTTTCCTCGCAGACAGTTCTGGAGCTGCCACCTTTGCCAGAAGGAGGCGCTGTGGCAGTGAGGTGTCAGGGGAGAGATGAGAGGGTGGGGTTGGGGAGAGGTGGGTGTATGGCAAAATGGCCCAGCACGTTAGAGAATAGCTGAAAATAGGTGAATGTGTTTCTAAGATGTACAGTCCCCTCCCGGGCAGGCGGAGAAAGAAGCTGTATGTGTTTGTGGCGAAAGCTGCCTCCCGTGTAGCCACAGCCACACATGAAAGGCAAGGAACACAGGCTTGGCTCAAACCCACATTTTCACAGGAAATGACCAAAGACCTCTTAATACACTCAGTTCTGGGCCTGTTTTTGAGCCAAGGCTCTGTGGGCCTGTTTGGTTCCATAGACCTATTTGTTTAATTATTTGATAGTAATCTTCCCAACCAATCATGGTTGGGCCTGCTAGAGGGATGGGGATTAGATCAAGGAATTCAACCCCCTGGAAACTTCTGAGCAGAACTCAATAGGGAAAAAGGAAAGAAGGAGGGGACCAGAGAGATGAGGACACTGCCAGAGGCCTCTCTCGGTGCCTCATCCTGGCCCCGCACTGTTGTGTAGAAAGCTTTCAATCCAACACCAAACATCAACTCACTGCATTCCTCCAACTGTGTGTTTGGCACAGTCAGCAGTCAGGGCACCTCCCGCCGTCAGCCCTGCCCTGGCCTTGGTGTCGCCATTTCCACCTCCTCATCCTCTAACCAAGTTCTAGAGACTGAACCCAAAGGATGGGCTTGTTCTGATGGTAGCCTTCTTTGAGCACGTGCCCACTTTTTCAGGTAGCTTTGGGAGCCAGGCTGTCCAGTGGGCTGGTGTGCCTGCTGATGCCTCAGGGACTGCCTGGCCTGGTGCCTGCAGACACTGGCGCGCACTGGCCACTCAGGTGCGCGCACCATTGATTATAGCTTCATCTGGTTCACAGCCTCCTGCTCCTTGGCCTCGCTGGGGCCCCTAACAAATGAACTGAATCCCAGTTATTTCTCA
>NW_005873237.1:12136-27508 GCF_000147115.1 Myotis lucifugus
TCCAGGTCTTTATCTCCCTCATTCATAAGATAAAAGACTTGTAGTAAGTCACCTCAACAGTCCTTCCAGTTCTTTTTTTTTTCTAAATATTTATTTTTATTGATTTCAGAGAGAGGGAGGGAGAGAGAGAGAGAGAGAGAGAGAGAGAGAGAGAGAGAGAGAGAGAATCATTGATCGGCTGCCTCCTCCATGCCCCTTACTGGGGATGGATCCCACAACCTGGGCATGTGCCCTGACCGGGAATCGAACAATCGAACCGTGACCTCCTGGTTCATGAGTCAATGCTCAACCACTAAGCCACGCCAGTTGGGCTAAAGGTCTTTACAGTGCTGAGCAGAGGCCTGGTCTGAGATCATCCTTCTTGTAAGAGAGGTAGAATTCAGAGAAGTCGGCTGTTTCTTTCTTGGGTTATTTATGTATTTATTTGTCTCTAGGTTGCTGCTTGGGAATTTCTCATGTTTTCCCAAATTTCACAGACCAAAGGAAGGCCTACCAAATTGAAAGAAAAGAGAACCATTACATTGTTATCACTCCAGCTATTGGTAGATCGATTTTTTAAAAATATATTTTTATGGATTTCAGAGAGGAAGAGAAAGGGAGGGAGAGGTAGAAACATCAATGATGAAAGAGAATCACTGATCAGCTGCCTCCTGCACGCCCCCTACTGGGGATCAAACCTGCAACCCGGACATGTGCCCTTGACTGGAATCGAAACCAGGACCCTTCAGTCCATAGGCCAACGCTCTATCCACTGAGCCAAACCATCTAGGGCAGTAGATTGATCTTAACAGGAGTTGCCGGTCACTGACTATGTTGGTTTTCTATTGCCATGTAACCAATTACCACAAACTTAGCAGCTTACAACAGCACAGATTTATCACCTCACAGTTTCCATGGGATGGGGTCCAGCACTGCCTGCCTGGTCCTCTGCTCAGAGCCTCACAAGCTGCTGTCAAGGTGTTGACTGGGGCTGGAGTCCCATCTGAGGCCTGGGGTCCTCCTCCAAGCTTTGTGGTTGTTGGCAGAGCTCACTTCCTTGCAGCTGTAGGACTCATGGTGGCTTGCTGCTGCTTCGGAGCCAGCAGGATAATCATTCTCCTACACTGAGCTCAGAAAAGGCCTTAGCCCACTCTAAATGGCTCACCTGATTAGGTCAGGCCCACCCAGGCTAATCTCCCCGTTGATGAACTCAAAATCATCTGATTTGGGACCTTCATGACATCAGTAAAGTTCCGTCACCCTTGCCATGTAATGGAACCCAGGCATGGGAGTGTTCTGCCTACACTCAAGGAGAGGGGAGTACAGAGCACCTGACTAACGGAGTGGGATCTTGGGGTTCATGCTGCTTACGCCACAGAACGTTTTTCTCAACTGAACTTGTTATCTGTCTTCCTTTGCCCCCATAATGTTATAATCACAGTCACTGGCTACCATGTAAAACAATGCCCTGAGGGCCTTGAGACAGTTCCCTAAGACATGTCTGTGTCCTGTTCTTTCTCCATCCAGACGTTGTCAGGATTGCCAGACCAAGATACCTTCTACGACGTGGTGGACTGCCTGGAGGAGCTGGGCATTGCGGCCGTGTCCCAGCGGCACTTGAACAAGAAAGGGACTGACCTGGACTTAGTGGAGCAGTTGAACATTTATGAGGTAACAGCACATGCCTTTTGTAAGGCATCTCCCAGCTTGGACAAATGTCAGAGGCCAAGGTCAACATACTCTAGACCTGTGTTTCCAAGTGTGTTGCAGCAGCGCTTTTCCCAGTGCAAGTTCTCAGGCCCAGGCCCAGGCCTGCTGAATCAGAAACTCTGTGGGCGGGCCCAGCAGTCTGTCTGCACAAGCCTCCTGGTGATTGTGAAGCACGCTCAAGTGGGAGAAGCGCTGATCTAGCAGAAACTTGGTAACTTGCTTCCTTGCCTATTTATTTATTTATTTATTGCTATTTTAAGTTAAAGAACATGCATCCTACCAGAAGTACTTTCATTCAGGCTGAGGAAGAGAGAGAGAGAGAGAGAGAGAGAGAGAGAGAGAGAGAGAGAGAGAGAGAGAGAGAGAGAGAGAAAGAGAGAAGACAGGTCATATTTCTTACACTGAGTAGGGGTTTAACTTCAGGCAGGGCCTACTACATAATTTGTAGGGCAAAATAAAAATGAAAGGGGGAATACTACTGTTAAAAATACTAAACATCTTTTTACTTTCTTCCCTGGTCCTTCTCTCGTTGTTATGGGGTCTTTTTATTTGCTGTTAATGTCATTGTAAGGACAGAAAAGTTAACATTTTAAAGTATCAGCAGGAGTTTTACTGTTCATTAATATTGTGCACTGCCCGTTGAAAATGCAATTATAAGAGCATCTAGCCTGTGTGCAGAATCAGCAGAATGTGGAGTCTGCCCCTCTGCATGCACAGGTATTTTGTTCTTACCGGAAAAGGGAAGAACTGTGAAAACTAGCTCAGCTATTTTTATTTCATTTCTTCGTATGTGTTCATTCTGTCAACACTCTATCTTCAATTCACTGATGACTAAGGAAGGCTAAAAGGAAAACGAACTGTGAGCTATGGGCTGTCCTATCTTCTCATTTTTTATATGTTATCATTTCAGCATAAGTGGTTGGCTAATATGGGAAAGTAACACTGTTGAGAAAGGGTAGGATAGAACCTTTGCATTACCATCTCTCTCATTTAAAGCAAGTTCTGGTTTTAATGGAAAGCATGGCCTCTGGGGCTGACAGTGACTCTGCTTAGCCAGTCAGAGGTGTGACCCACTCACCTTGTACTCACTTGTCGTCTCACTGAACGCTCACATATCAGGGTCTACTGGAACTCTATGCTCATGGGCGTGTGGAATGGCAGACATGCATATTGCGCCTAATTCCTCCAGCATGCACCTGCTCCATCGTCCTACTGGACTTCACTTACAAAACCAAATTTAAAGTTAAAATTACTAAGAATTTCAAGATGGTGAAAGCAGAGCCCTTGGAGTCCTGTACACATGCCTATGAAGCAGGCCCTGCTTTGGGTTGTGCATCATAGCTTAATGGCCTGTTGACTTGAGCTCTAATTGCTCCCAGTGGGCCAAATGCCCCCCTGTTATTCAAGTTATTGATCTGATGTGACTATTGTCTGGACTCTAAATGAAGGTTGGAGCACATTTTGTGAGGAGCAAATTACATTCCTTGTTGCTAAGCCTCCTCATCCCAGTTTCCTTCCATGGCCAGTGGGGGGCAGAATCTGGAGACATGTTTCCTCTTGGGTGGTGTGAAATCTGAAGGCCTGAGACCCAGGAGAGCCAGTGATGTAAGTTCCACTTGGAGTGCAGAGGCAGGAGGAAATCAATGTCCCAGCTTAAAACCCCTGGGCAGAAAAAGCGAATTCTCTCTTGCTCAGCCTGTGTTCCCCTCAGGCTTTCACTGGCCTGAAAGAGGCCCCCCATGCCAGGGAGGGCAGTCGTTTTACTCCGTTTAAGCAATTTGAATGTTAATCTCATCGAGAACCCCCCTGCATAGACCTATCCAGAACATTGTTTGACCAAATATCTGGGCATCCTGTGACCCAGTCAACTTGATACACACAATTAACTACTCTAGGCCCCGGGACACAGCAGCCACCTAGTCAGTCAAGGCCACTGTCCTAAAGGAGCACTTATTCTAATGGGGTGCAGACAGTGACCAAGTACATGAATAAACTGAGAATCTGAGATTGTGAGCATGAAGAAAAGAGGATGAGGTGGGGTGAGAAACTGAGGTGTGGATGAGGAAGGCCCATTTGAGATGACAGCCTAAAGAGACAGTGTCGTAGAGAAGGGCACTGGAGGAGAATCCAGCTTGGCAGGTGTGAAGAGTCTAAAGGAGACTGGTGTGACTGGAGGGTAAGGCCTGGGAGAGCAGCAAAAGCAGAGGCTGGCGAGGTTGGCATCCTGCAGGTGCTACATCCCATGGGGCCTTCTCTGCTCTCTCTTTCTTCCTAACTCCCTGCAGCTGAAAACAAGGTGATCCCCCTGAGAGTCATATCTCACTATGTCATTTCTGTTGAAGAAAACAAACAATAGTGAGTGAATGAATGGATATGTGAGTGAATGAATGAAACCCTTTTTCATGGCCAGCAGGACATAGCCTAAACTGCTTGAGTTAGTACAAGGGCCTACACAGTCTGTGGCCGCAGACCCATGTGGCCTTTCCTTTTGCCATTCCTAAGATGTCTGAAGTTGCAGCCATGTTCAATATCTCCTCTTTCTCGAATGTGAAGACAGGTCTTTGGAGACCTTCTCTTGACCCATTCTCTTTTCTGCACCTGGAGTATTCTTCCTTCCAGTTCTCAAGTTAGCAAACGCGTACTCCTCCTGTGGGAGTCACCTCAGGTGTCTTGCATCCACGGGGTTTCCTTGGCAAGGTAAAAGGGGTCCCTGCTGCTTGTCCCCTACACATTGTTTCTAACCCAGGGAAGAGCACTTGCTTATGTTCACACCCTGGACTGAACAGTCCTCAGGATGTACCAGTACTTGCTTGTCTGTTTCCCTTTGAGCTACTCTACGTCAGATGTCTCATTCCTCTCTCTAGCTCCAGTACACAGCAGCACACTTGCCCAGAGTAGAAGTTCAGTAAGTGCTCAAATGTCTCTTTTAATATCACATGTCTTATGACAAGGTGTTTGTCAGATGCTGGGTTGAAGGAAGGGCATGATTTAATCAGAAAGCAGCTAACCTTAGAGGGAAGATGCCCTGAATACTAACTCAAGGTGACAACTGAGTGCTGTATATACCAGGCGAAGCCAGGATTTTTATTTTGTTCTGAAAGCTAATGCAGTTTTAAAAAAATATATTTATTGCCTCAGGACAACTACATTTAATATACACAGGGCAGCAAGGAGGCCTGTAAGCACAGCCAATATTTTCCTCTATGAATGTTTGTAAGCAATTAAAGAAAACTTGGTTGGGCTTCTAGAATTCTTCCTAATAGTGGAAGATATCTGGTGACCATATGTCCTGGACGTTCTGGGGACAGGCCCAATTCCATGTAATTTAATTCCATTTCAGAAAGGTGATTTAATCGATGTTTCATTCATTTGAATTTTTATAGCTTTATATAACTTTACAAATACGTAAATTCACAAATCAAAATAAAAAGAAATCTTTTGTCAGATTATGTGTTCTAACTTTCAATTCTCAAAATGCAGTCCTAGTAATGGGAAAGGCATCTTAAGGCTGGAGACTTTGGGGGTGAGGGGTAAATGGTACTTTTAGAAATAATTGACTATTAGGTTAATCTCTTAAGATCTTTCTTTGTTGTAGGTGATAAAAAATGTCTATCAGTTAGCTCTTGGGCATAACAAATATGCCAAAAACTTCATAGCCCGAAACAGCAAGTGTTGTTTATGATTCTGTTGGTCAGAAATTCAGACCTGGTCCAACTGAGAGATTCTCATGCAACTGCAGTCATCTGATGGCTGGACTGGGGTTAAGGGTCTATGGCAGCCGTGGGCAAACTACGGCCCGTGGGCCAGATCCGGCCCGTTTGAAATGAATAAAACTAAAAAAAAAAAAAAGACCGTACCCTTTTATGTAATGATGTTTACTTTGAATTTATATTAGTTCACACAAACACTCCATCCATGCTTTTGTTCCGGCCCTCCGGTCCAGTTTAAGAACCCATTGTAGCCCTCGAGTCAAAAAGTTTGCCCACCCCTGGTCTATGGCCTGATGAACCTGGTTTGGCATTTGATGCTGGCTGTTGGCTGGGCCAGGCTAGCCTATACCTCTTCATATGATAGCAGCATTTTAGAAGGGCAAGTCCCAAAACACCAATACTTTTCAAGCCTCTGTTTGCATCGCATTTGCTGATGTCCCATTGGCCAAAGGAAGTCACGTGGATAATCCTGGACTCAGTGTAGGAGGGGGCTACACAAGGTTAAGGGAAGTGCTATTCTCTGGGAGCCTAGCACTGTTATGGTCTGCCACAACCTGTCAGTAGCTTAGTTCCTTTTTGTTTTTCTTTTTAATCTATTTTTATTGATTTCAGAGAAGAAGGGACAGGGAGAGATAGAAAAATCAATGATGAGAGAGAATCATTCATCAGCTGCCTCCTGCATGCCCCCTACTGGGGATTGAGCCTGCAACCCCCGTGTGTGCCCTTGACCAGAATCACACCCGGGGACCCTTCATTCCGCAGGCTGATGCTCTATCCATTGAGCCAAACCAGCCAGGGCATTTAGTTCCTTTGAAATTGTACCAGGATTGGCATCAACTTCACTTAAAAGTTCAATTAAGTTGTGTGCATATGAATTAAAACGAAGATGTGGAATAGCAATATGGAAAAGGCTTGCATCTGTTATATAAAGATGGCTGCCAGTCATGGATGTTAGTAGTAGTGTAACAATATCAACTCAAAGAAATGCTAATAGCTTTTGGCCTCCATCTGGAATGTTGAGCTTGTTAGATATTAAGAAATTATTTTAAAAGAATAGTGGTTATGGTTTTTAGAAATCCTAATCTTTTGGTTATTATATGGAAATGTTTACAAATGAAATGATATAATCTTGGATTTACCTCTAAAGAAAAACTGGCTGTGTAGGGTTGGGGCCCATAGGGAATGGGGTGTAAATGAGACAAGATTGGCCAGAAGTTGATCACAGGTGATGAGCATATCACAGTCTTTATACTCTTCAGCATACTTAGTGTGCTTTTGAACATTTCCACAATAAAACATTAGAAAGAATGCTCAGGTCATTCGGTAGCCTCAAGGGCTGGTGAGAGTTGTCGCAGATGCCACCTTGAACTGCTCCTACCTGCTTTCTCAGTGTATGAGCAGTCAGTGCTCAATTCTGGAATCTGCTTGCTCCTCATCTAGGTTTTAGTTTACAGTGTTCCACAGTTAATTAAAAGAGTGAGAAGGGGTCCAGCAAATTAATCACTGCATCATTTGGGCGAGAGTAAGGATCTTCCAGGACAGGGCTGCTCTCACCCATGGAGGACACTTGCTGCACTTAGAATTAGCTAGATTCCACACCACAGGTTCTGAATACGTCTCGTAGTGAGTTCTGTCCTCTCCAGGTGTTTTCTGGCTCTTAGGGTTCTTGCCTCTAATCTGTAGGGCTCCCTAGAACCAAAAGAATTTGGAACTGTCACTATAGCCCTAATGTAAATGTGAAATCTCTCTTCCTGTCATCAGCAGACACTGGTGAGTCTAGGAATTATCTTGTAAAAACAAAACCATGAGCGAACATCAGCACCAATTTCATGTTCTGTTCCTGACTGCCAAGCCCGAGGCTCTGCCCCTCCCACCCCTCCATGCACTCCTCTTGTTTTAAGGAAATGGATGTTTTGTTGAGGATCTGAACTTAGAGAGGCCCCCATTGAATTCCACTTTATGGTGTTGCTTTGATAATTTTTCCAGATTTTTTTTTCATTTAAACTCTCTGATTGTCTCTACCT
Source organism: Myotis lucifugus (assembly GCF_000147115.1). NCBI lineage: Eukaryota > Metazoa > Chordata > Mammalia > Chiroptera > Vespertilionidae > Myotis > Myotis lucifugus. Next base: position 19,560 of record NW_005873237.1, read on the forward strand.
TCCTTGACAAAAGGCAGTTGGAATGGGTTTCACTTCATTCACACAGAGAACTGGGAGCCGAATGCTATTTGATCTTTGAATCTCTGAGGTTAGACAAGGAATTAGAACTATCTGAACTCTACTTTAGCCCCTAATCTTATTATTCCAAATGTGTGCTTAATAAGAAGCAGAGTCAATACCCAGGTCAGAATAAGTTCAAATGGTCTAGAATTTTTATCTCAAAATGAAGAGGTGCACAGCCCGCCCCCCCGCCCCAGGGGCTATGAAAGGATGTCAAGTCTGACCTTCACTGGGCGTTCTCTGCTTTTGCAGGTGGCACTGCGGCATGAGGACGGTGATGAGACGGCTGAGCCACCCCCCAGTGGGCGTCGGGACCGGAGGAGGGCCAGCCTGTGTTCCGGGGGCGGCGTGGGCGAGCAGCGGGGCCTGGACCGCAGGCGCAGCCGCAGGCACTCAGTGCAGAGCGTCAGGGGTCCCCTGTCGGCCCCCACCAGTCCCTGCTCCCAGGCGGCTCCAGGATTCAAGCCCAGTCAAGTGCGGGATCTCCGTGAAAAGTAAGCATTCAGTTGGAAAAGGGCGCAAAGATATGAAGGAGGGAGGCCCCAACTCCCCAGGTGCCTACCACCCCCACCCCTTGCTCCCCAGCCTCTTCTCTACCATTAAAACACCACCCACATTCCCTCGGGACTACCCAGGGCAAGGTGGCCCTGGTGACAAGCACAGATTTGTTCTTATAACCCCATGAACTCTAATTCACCCACTTGTGTTTTTATATCATTTAATATCAAAGTTAACATCTGCTTTTAAAAGCTGTGCTTTATCTAATGGAAAAGAATCCAAAACACGAAGCTTTGGCCTGGAAATGAATGGTAGGCCACCACATAAATGTGAGAGTCTTGAGATACTCATGACAATACATTGTTGAGGCTAAGTGAAATAGCACAAATCTCTGAGTTTTAATCTATTCGTGCATAAATATAAAATATATAATTGTATATACATATAAAGTTTCAGTAAATACAAATGCCATCACTTAGTCAGTCATACAGCAAGCATTTTTAGTAAGTGTCTATTATAGGCCAGGACTGTTTGAAGCCAAGAAGAGATGTGATTGGAAAGAGGTGATCTCTGTCCATAGGAACCTCACATCTGGGCTGGGAGAAAGAAAGAATGAGGAAAGTCGATAGGAAGAAATGGATAGACTGACAATTTCATGAGAAATTGTGCATATTAAAAATATAAAGTTTGACAAAAGCCAAGGGAATGCAGAAGTGGTTCCGTAAAACACAGGTGCAGCAAAAGGATGGCCATGCTGCCCTGGGGCCTGGGGCCAGTTCTGTCTTTCCGATGCTGTCAGTTTACTAGGATGATGGGGTTCTATGGACCAGTCCATGCTGACCTGGTCCCCTGGGCTGATACACTAATGCCAGTGCCCCTCTTCTTGCTACCCAGGGTGGAAGTCCTGCTCATTTCATTTGGGTGGAGCATTTTCCCCATCATGGAGATCCACCTGGAGCCAAAAGTAGGTCAGGAGGCTGCATGGTGGACAAGAACAAAACTCAGAATAAGTTGGGTGATCCTAAGAGAGTGATCAAGATATGTTTCTTCCTCTCCATGCCTAAGGAACCACCCACCCCCTTGGCTACCGAGAAGTGCCCTGAGTGGTCTGATATTCACAGAATCACTTAACCGATGAGCCAGCCCATGCCTTTGGGTGCCTTCTCTTGCAGGTGGAGGAGGGCATTGGTCTGGGAGTGATGTGCAAGACACTGTCCGTGTTGACACCCTTCTCTACCATAGGCCTCTAGCTACAGGTTTTTCTGTTTCTGAGAGTCTGTGTACAACAAGCTCTATTTTAGTGAAAAGAATACCAGAACTTCTAAACAGATTGATGAAAAAGAACATCTACTGTGGACATTGCACTTTGTGATTAAGATCTTCAAGAAACTCAGGCAATGTTCAAAAGGCCCTTGAAGCTCTCTCTAGCTCTGCTTCTAGTTAGTTAACTTTTGAAAAAATCAACATGGAGAGAGTCGAGGAAAGTGTTCACAATGGGCTGAAATTAAACCCACCAAAGATGCTGAGGGTAAGAGGTAGGAGACCTTGTCAGCAGCACTTGGTGATCTTTTACTTGTGTAAACATGACTTGTGTCATGTTCGTTCCTGTTCTGTTTCTTGCTGTTACACTTTTCAGAGGTCCCTATGTTGTGAGTTCAGGCAACAGTGCCCTGTGATAGGTAACGGCAGTGGAGTGGACCATCCTGGGCAGCATTCCCAGTTTTGAGGCGCTGGGCTGGGTGGGATCTGGAACAGGGAGGTCACAGACGCTGCTCTCAGTGCTGCTGTCCCAGTCTTTTCGACAGGGATGCTTTTTCATTTTACTGAAATTATTACTTTCATGTACATTTTGTAGCATTTATTTGAGAAAAATACATTTTCTAGCTTGTAAAGGCAGATAAGGTTGTTTTTTAAATTTTGTTTTATTGCTTAAAGTATTACAAAGAGTATTACATATGTCTCCTTTCCCCCCCCTTGACATTCCCCCAGCCTCCCCTACCCCCCAGTGTCTTATGTCCATTGGTTATGCTTATATGCATGCATACAAGTCCTTCGGTTGATCTCTTACTGCCCCCTCCCGCCCCCCAACCCTCCCCAGCCTTCCCGCTGTAGTATGACAGCAGATAAGGTTTTACATGTTGATGATTACGATGTGGCTTCATCCATAAGGCCTGTTGGAGGGATTTTGCTTCATGGCCCCAAAACAACAGCACGATTTTGGCAGAGCTGGGAGTGGGATAGAGGGAAAGGGTAGCGAGAAGCAAAGTTGGAAAGGATCTCTGCATGCATAGCTTAGTCACCTGCTCAACATCTGTACCATTACCTTGGTACCAAGTAATCCATTGTGTTAGATTCCCTGTAGACCCTGAAAGACACAGAAGCATGCCTGACCTAGATTACTCTCCATCTACCTGAATGTTCTGGCCCAACGAACTGCTAACTTGTAGCAACATGTCCTCATACGCCACCCAGGAGGAATCTCAGGCAGGATTTTATATCTCTGTAACCCAGCCAATGCTGACATTTTTGAAAAGAAGATAAAAATGTTAGAGTCTAGAAAGAGATTCATGATGTCCTAAAATGTATATGTCAACCTGCCCTCAGATGGCCCTTCTACATCATGTGACCATTACATCATTTAACTCTCACAAGGACCCAGACAGGACAGGTGTCATCCTCACTCTACAAGTGAACAAGCAATCGGGGTTGGTGCCTTGAGACGAATCACAGGACTAGGTGGCTGAGCCATGGATTAAATCCAAGCTGTGGGTCTTTGCCTTTCAATGACTGAATTGGACAAAACCACTTCCCAACTAACCATTCTTAACATAGTCATTGAGTGAGTTTACCCTTCTGATTTTTTAGAGAGGGTATTTGATTTATATGTCATACTGGTGTGTTCCCATTGAGGATAATAAAACTTCAAAGAGAGTTGAAAAGGAGAAAAATCTCCAAGTCTCCTTATAGACTTAGGCCTGCTAGGCTATGTGTGCTGTAATCCTAAGGACTGATAAGACTCAAAATTCATATTGCTTTGTTTTGGTTTCTGAAGAAATAGAGACTAAACCTCATCAAACACTTCCCAAATAAGATATGAGTTTATTGGTCATCTGTCACCTAAAAGTATCCTCGTGATTGTGTTTCATCTTTGTACTTAAATTTGGGGAGAAAAAATGTCGGTACTTTTCATTTTTTCCCCAAGAAAATTTATTTGTAGCATCTAATTAGTAAAAGAATGAGAGTTTCTGGTTTAAATGTAATAGTATATAATCATAGGACTAACAAGTCTTCAAGGTTGTCTGGCCCTGAGCAGGGCCCTCTCTGTGCACTCCAGGCTCAGGCTCTCTCCTTCCCGGGGCACCCTGTTCTATCCGGGATTTTTCTGCTTGTTAGGACAGTCATCTGACCTCAATTTGCTCCATAATGTTATAGCTCTATTACTGCTTAGAATTCCATTCTATGGATAAAATTTCCCCATAACATTTTCTTGTTCATCCTGGTTCTCACCTCTGTCAGCAAACACCAGGTCTTGGTCCTGCTCTATATGTCATTCTTTTTTTTTTTTTAAATATATTTTATTGATTTTTTACAGAGAGGAAGGGAGAGGGACAGAGAGTCAGAAACATCGATGAGAGAGAAACATCGATCAGCTGCCTCCTGCACACTCCCCACTGGGGACGTGCCCGCAACCAAGGCACATGCCCTTGACCGGAATCGAACCTGGGACCCTTGAGTACGCAGGCCGATGCTCTATCCACTGAGCCAAACCGGCTAGGGCTATATGTCATTCTTTCTGATCACGAGCATTGTGTGGGACTTAGTATATGCACTTTCCATTTCATCCTGTTGATTTCCACACAACATTCCAACCCGTAGAGGTAATGTCGAACTTCCTTCAGTCACTGATGTTAGTAGTTGTGCCACCCAGCTGTCAGGCTTGTATGTATTTTAGTACACATGGCGCAGAAACCTGGCAGGTTATAGATGATGGCAGCTGATTGGGAGTGGATGGTACAGACTACTGCCACATGCCTCAACGGCAAGGGTAGCACACTTCCTCTGTCAAGGGGCAGATGGTAAATATGTTAGACTTTGGGTTGCGACTACTCAGCTGAATTCTGCCTTTGTAAAAGCAGCTGCCATCAACAGGTAAGCAAGTGAGCATGACTGCATTCTAGCGAAACTTTATTTATGGGCGCTGAGATTGGAACGTTACGTGTCATGAAATATTCTTTTAAATCCCTCACCCCCCAACCATTTCAAAATGTGAAAACCATTCTTAGCTGCTAGACTGTATATAAGCAGATGGTAGGCTCAGATTGGGCGTACAGTGGTAGCTTGCCAATCCCTGTCCTGGCTTGTTGAGGGAAGTTGGGAGGGAAATGGCCTGGAATCGGCAAAGAGGAGTATGTGGGGTCTGAGAGAAGAACCCACCATGCTATGGAGAGGTCTGTAGAGAACAGCATCCTTAAGTTCAGGGTTAGAACAAGGAGTGAAGAGATCCTGGCTAGAAGGGATTTGGCTGATGGTTGCTCATGAGTTTCCACAGCACAGTGGAATATTGAGGTAGGTACTATTATTATCTCCATGTGATAGGAGGGGAAACTGAGGCATGAAGAGTTGAAGTGTCTTGTCCAGAATCCCACAGCTAATATAGGGCGGAGCTGACTTTAGAGTTCAGGAGGTCTGGCTTTGTAGTTCCCATCCTTCACGATTTTATTAAACAATCCCCTCTTTCCCCCTGTGAATCTGTAGGTATAAAACAAATTTACTGTGTACTTGGCATTAGGAATTCATAAATGCATGTTGCCATCTTTTTATATTATTAAGTTTAGATTTTTCATGTCAGTACATTAAAAAAAAGCATTGCTTCGTGTTCCATTGTATGGAAATACCTTCATTCATTTTGCTATGGCTTGATTCCCATTTTTCTGTAGTACCAAACTTGCTGTGATACACACACACACACACACACACACACACACACACACACGTTTGTGCACATGTTAGCATTCTTTCTTGAGAGATTTTTACAAGTAGAATTCTAAATCAAGGACACAGACATTTTAAATATTGAAATCGCCACGTTGCTCTCTGTGACGGCTAATCCAGTTTGCCCTCCCACCATCCGCATGTGACCACTCCCCACACCATCACCAGCACTGGATGGTACAAGTTTTCTGAAGTTTTGTGATTCTGAAAAGTGCAGTGTGCCTTGGCATTGCCATTTGCATTTTTGATTACTGCTGAGGTTGTTCGTCTTCACTTAGTTCATCAACTATTGACCTTTTCTTTTCTGAGTAGTGCCTGTTTGTTTCTCTGCTCATTTGTGTCCTGCATGGTGTGTCCTTTTAAAGTGATGAATAGCTACTCTTTGTTTTTAATACGGAAACTTTCAGATATAAAAGCAGAGAGAACATAAGTATTCTGTGTACATTATAGATAGTAACTCTTTGACAGCTATGTCACAAATATTTTTTCCCTGTCTTTCAAATATCTTTTCATTTAACTTATGGTGCCTCTTGATGTATGCACAAAATATATTGCTAGCGTGTCCAATCTGTGAGTCTTTTCCTGTGTGGCTTTTAGATGTCATGTTCTCTCAGGACAGTGTGTCCCCTTTCTAACTGCAGTCTCCCTGTGTTGTCCTGGGCGAAGGCTTTGCAGTTCTTTCACCCTCTGAGATAAGTAGGAGGAGCAGTAGCGACAGCAGGAGCCAGCATTATGGAGCACCTTACTTTGTGCTGGCTATTGTGCTCGGCAACTTTACACATGTTGTAAATCCCATGAAGAAGGTGGCAGTGTCTTCCCGTTTCCAGATGAGGAAACTGAGGCACAGAGAGGTTAAAGGACTTGCCTTAGATCTCACGGGTGGGAAGTGGCACAGCTGGGTTTGACCCCAGATGGCCCTCATCCAGAGCCTGCACACACTCAGAACCAAACACGCCTGGAGCCAGTCTCTGAGCCTATAGAATGTTCTCAGTAGTAACGCTTTTTTCTCTTTTGAGGATGAGTTAGATTTGTTGAGAAAGCAAAACATCACGCAGAGCAAATGTTTACTGGAGCTTGGAAATTCTAATGAGCTGTGTTGTGTATAGTCACTGCTTGACTTTGATCCTGAAAGAACCATCCTGATTTGCTTGTTTTTCTCATAAATTGGCACTGCAGACGGTTCCTAAAGAGGAGCTCCAAAAGCATCAGAGCAGTCATTGCAGCATTGGGGCAAGCCTTCAGCTGCACACAGCAAACCAGCCATAAGCTTGGTGATGGGGGAGGAAGGGAGGTATAGAGAACAGAAACTCATGGTTGGGAGGAAGCCACAGTTACTGTCAGTTATTGGAGACTGAGCTGTCCTCACCTTTTGAGGATCATACTTGATGCACACCAATTAGTGTGGCCCAGTGGGTGGTGGAAAGAGGGGAGCCAAGCCCTAGGGCTAAGCCTCAGGGGAGGGAGCTGGAAGGAGGCAATTGGAGAGAGTGGTGTTTTCTGCAGGAGTAGGAAAGGGGGTTGGCACCTCGCCACCACCACAGGAACGAGTGGACAAATGGGGCAGCCTAATTATGGAACCGCATAGTGTGGGTGAGCTCATTTTCCTGTATTTTGACAGGAAGGAGACAAGTTGGATGCTGGGTTGCAGGCAGTGCAGTCCTCTCTGGTCTGTCTGAGGCCTTGTCTACAGGATTTCATTGCCAGGGGTCACAGAATTCATTCCCCTGATAGCTGCAGGGTCTATAGCAGAAATAGAGACCCCCCCCAGCTCTGTCTTGGAAACAGTTGGCAACGAGCAATGGATTTGCAAGCAAAAGACATTATGAGAGTAGTAGGTGTTATGTAATTGGTGTGAACCTACGAAATCTATGCCTTGGTGATGGGCTTAGTCCTGGCCCCTGGAGGTTTGGCCCAGTGCAGTACAGCAGCTGAGGTTGTTGAGAGCTCAGGCATGGTCTTTGCAGACACAGACCCCGCTTCCTCCCCAGACTTGGCCTCGGTCTCCTCCACTGCAAACTCAGGATGATGGTACCTCTTTAACAGGGTTGGGGAGGGAGTTAAGAGAGGCAGCCCAACTGTGTGCTCAGCTCAGTGTTGTTATTACTGCAGTCACTCCATGCCCTGGAGCTCTCCCAGATATTGTTCTATTAAAGAAGGTAATTACCAAATAAATATGGACATGACCTGGAGAGAAGTGTGTGCACTGGCATAAACACACGAGAGGATTTTGCAACCACCACGTTAACAACCACTGGTACCGTGAGTGGCAAGTAGCTACTTGGGAAGATTTATCTGATGGTAAATGACTCATTATAAATGGGATTCACCCACAAGGGCTGTGACCTCCTGAGGTAGGTGTGATTGGAGTACAGCCCTCGATTCTGATTTATCGTTTCGTG
>NW_005873238.1:0-2862 GCF_000147115.1 Myotis lucifugus
CAAACAGGGTCTAAGGGGGGATCAAAGCGATATCCACTCTAATAAGAAGCCCAAGAGGAATGATTTTAGAGAACACAGTGTAAACTAATCCCAATAAGATCACAGCAGCTGAACAGGATTGTTTACTCCAAAGACATATTTTACCCTCGTGTTTGATGAAAAGGAGATTGGGTAGTTTCATTGTAAAATTGGGTTTGCTTTTAAGAACAATAAATTTATGAAATAGGCTACAAACATGTCTTGGGAAACCAGATACTGTAATGGTGGCTGATTAAATACAGGCGGTGCCTTAGCATTTGAGACAATTTCCCTCAGTAAGGAAAGAAATAATGTCGCACGAAAGACATTGAGGAGGCAGAAGGAATTGACAGGATCGGAATGATAAATGGGAAAGGAGGTCATATGACTTTTGAGAGCTAGAAAAACTGAGATTACAATAGTTGAAGAAAAGACATTGAAGAGCAGAGATATGATTGAAGCTTTTAAGATGTTAAAAAGGATAGTAAAGGTCAATATAGATAAGCTTCACCAACAATAATGGCCAACACTGGAACTTAAGGACACATTCTAAAAATAAGCAGTGGATGGAGGAAGATTACTTTTTTGTTGTTCAGGGAGCCCCTGCAGATTCTGTTCACTCCTAAATTATCTTTATTTGGTTGAACAATCACAGCACAGGAAGGCATGGAGTCAAAACCATTATGCATTGCTGTAAATAAAAAGATAATGATTGAAAACAGAATTAAAATAGAAATCCATATACTATTCCTGAGGGTGCACATTTACGTCTTCAGAGAAAAACATGAGTAATATGCAGATTTGCTTATAAGCCCTATGGATTTTGTGCCTTTAATAAGGTTTTGTGTTGGCTTTGTCTAAGAATCCTGTGGGTACTACCATCCTGGGCTTACGTTTACATTCACTTATCATATTGGCTGGGAGGGAGTCAGAGCCAAGCAAGGGCCTGGTGTAAGTCAAAAGTACAGATCTTCTGAGGGTGCATTTATGACATGAGCCCTAAACGTTTTGTTTGTTCCCACACCTGTGAAAACATCTTTGTTATCTACTGATAGGGGTCAGGGTTTTCAAATCTGCCCTGTCCCTCTGGTAAGGCTCTGCCCTGACAACTGGGACCTGCTCCCTCTTTTCTCTTGCTCTGAGCCTAGTCTGCTGTGCCTCAGGTTTTCAACCATCTCTTCACTTTCATCTTTGGGGATTTTCCTTCATTTCTAGCAGTTTAAAACGGCATTGAAAGAATGTTTCTGATATTTTATTCAGCATTTCTTTTAAAAAAAATCAATCTTCCATATTGCTTAGAAACAAAAGTTATTGAATTTCTATGGATGTTCTAGTAAATAAGATAAATAATAAAATAAAATAGATACTTTTTCCCCTGGTATAGATTGATTGGTAATGGTAGAAAATGCACAAATGTCACTGCCTCAAATCGTATCCTCAAGACATTAAAAGAACAAAACAAAAATAAAAACAGCATGTTCTTGTGCAGTCACTTCAGAGATTTTGGGGGGAGGGGAAGACAGGAAGACCACTATCTACTTATATCCTGATCTGATGCATTAGGTTCAGGGCAAGTTGTTTTACATCTTGGCTGGTCTCTTTCTTCTCCTGTAGGCTCAGTGACTCACCTTCTAGCCCTCTCATTTATAGTTGATTCAGAATTCCCAAAGGATATGGCTGTGAAGAATTTCCTCCAGCATTCCTCCCAATGAGTCCGCTACAAGCCTCCAGGGCATCTCTGGCAGAGTATCATTAGCACGTTCTTTGCACACCTCTTTTTTGGTTTTCTTTCTCTTCCCATTTCTTGATTGTACTTCCTATGGCCATGAAGCAGATGCAGATATAGATAAGAAAAGCCCATCTGCCCAGGATTCTAGTCTTAATTAAATGAGTCATTCATAAGGCTTAGGAAAAATCACAGTAAAACCACAAACTTGTCGTCAAAAAAGTTGTTTAATAGTGTGACAATAAAATTCCACTCTCTTATGTTGATTAGTTGGAGAAAAACAACCACAGAACATAAATACTCTGTAACTGCTTTCATCAAAACTGTTAGGTAATGAAAAACAGTATTCAACTCTAATATACAGAGCAACAACTGTTCTGGAATAAATCTATTTAACTGAAGGCTTTAAATGTTTAGATTTTAAAGGAGCCTTCCCCTTTGCCCCCCACTCACCTCCCTATTTTAAATGGATAAAAGGGAGTACATTTCTTAAGTGTTGGAGGGTTTGAATTTATTTTAAAATTTGAGATCTATTTACTTAGCTGCAGAGGAGTGTACTGAAAAGTAGGGGTCACAGAGCCATAACATTCTGAGTTTGATTTCCAGTTCTGGGACTCAAATTCCACCTCCTACCCAAGACAAATGGCTGAACATAATTCCTCTTGCCCTCACTATGCGTATGTCTTTATTGAGTAATGGTTTCCTTACTCTTCCTATTTTCTTGATTGTATTTTGTTTCAAAGACTGTTTTCACTAATCTTTTCAGCTGGAGAAAACCAAGCCAAACTAAACCAACCAAACAAACAACAAAACAAACCAAAATCCCCTTCTTTTCATATTATTTGATTCCTAACTACTCTTCAAGGGCCAGCTCACAAGGTATGTATGCCTTAGGAACATTTTCAAGGGATTTTATTATAACTGGTACTGGGCACTGACTTACTTAAGAAAACACTGGTTTGCAGTTTAACAGGCTTATATGAATGTCTAAAAGGGATTTTCATAGGACAGGTATTACTCTAATTGAGCTTTACATAACCTTATAGAGAACTACCAAACCTCCTGAAATGCTGTGTAGACCCGCAGGTCTCTCTTGCATTTTTTCATGCATAAAAATC
>NW_005873238.1:3987-6431 GCF_000147115.1 Myotis lucifugus
CCAAGCTCAAAGGGATAAATGGCATGGAGACAGTTGACACAATCTATACGGATAGAACATGACAGGGTAGGACCCAGAAGAAACCTGCTGTGATCAGGGAAAGGATGTCCAATGGCAACCCCTGAAATATGCCTCTAGCATCTGCTTCACTGACGGAAAGCATGGTGTGGGAAAGAGATTGGAGACGCCGCTCAGTAATTTTTAGGATCAGCCTTGTCTTAGGAATTAGGGAAACTTCTTATGTCACTGTAGGATCTTGTGCCAGAGGCTGTGATTGCTTACCAAGTATCCACATGCTCCTCCAGGTTTCCTTGACTTGAGCATGCATGTGACTGAGCTCAGGCCAATGAACTTGTGGAAGTGCTGTGGCCACCTGTAGGTCTGGCCCTTGAAAAGTACCCCCTGTGTTTTTTCTGTTCTCTCATCCTAAGTGTGGTGACCTTAAGGCCACAGTTTTCAGATGGCAAAGCCCTTAGAGGAGAGCCACTGGCTCACTGGATTTCATGAGTGAGAAAGTAGCCTTTGATGTGTAACACCAGTGAGACTTTAGCATTGATTCCTTACCACAGCACTGCTTATTCTACTCGAACTGAATAGATTGATGCCACAAGTGGGCTGCTGATTCTAAGATCTACATAGGTGGAATTGCTTTGGGACCTGAGCGGTTGGGAATGAGGAAACTGACATCAGAGGAAGAAAAATAATGAATTCTTTATGTAAACGTTGGTGAAATTGTCTCCTGCAATAATGTGTGTAGCAGGTCATGTGCGATATTAATATTAACTGCCATTGAAGTTTAGAGGCTTATATGTTACTACAGCACAGATTAATCTAATCTAATTAGCACTCAGGTACATAGCTGATCCTTTATTTTCCCCACTTGTTTTTTGAAATCTGTACTCCTTTGACAGAAAACAGTCTTTCATTACATAAGTAGAAGTACCTAAAGTACTGAAATGCATTCATGAGTTCACCAATATTTTTAAAATATTTACTAGCTCTAGGACTCTGCTAACTGGTGTGCGGGATAAGATAAGGACAACCGGAAAACTCTAATCTACACTAATAAAAGAGAAACATTCAAATTAACCATCACTCCGCCACTCCACTACACCCACCAGCCAATCAGGAGCGAGTATGCAAATTAACCCAACTAAGATGGCAGCAGACATGGAACTGGGGTGAGCAGGAGGCTTGGGTTGCCCCTGGCAATGGAGGAAGCCAAGTTTCCCGCCTGCCCTGGCCGGCCCTGGGCTCTACTCAAAGCTACAAAGTTTCAATTATAAAAGCTAAATAAATCCCAGATACCTGCTTCCAGCCCACCCTGGCCTCCGCTTAAGGAGGCGCTGAAAAAAAAAAAAAAGAAAAGAAAGGAAAGAAGGAGAGTCTGGGAACTTAGGTCACCAGGGGGCGTGGCTAGCTTGAAAATGGTCATCAGCCCCTCACTCAGGCTGGCCAGGCACCCTAGTGGGACCCCCCCATGCTGAAGGGGCTGTGAGCAGCCCTCACCCAAGCTGGCCACACCCCATGGGGTGAGGGAACCCCCTGGGAGGCTTGGCCAGCCTGCAAACAGCCATCAGTCCCTCACCCAGGCTGGCCAGGCACCCCAGGAGGACCCCCACCCTGATCCAGGACACCCTTCAGGGCAAACCAGCTGGCCTCCACCCGTGCACCAGGCCTCTATCTATACTAATAAAAGGGTAATATGCTAATTAAACTGGGAGACCTTCCAGGAGACCTTCCAGACGTTCTTCTGGACAAAGCCATGGTGGCGGGGCCAAGGTAGAGGAAGTTAGAGGCCCAGAGGGAAGGGCAGTTGTGGGTGATCAGGCCAGGATGGGACGGCAATTGTGGGTGATCAGGCTGATGGAGGGAGGGGCCATTGGGGGTAAGAAGACCAGCAGGGGGGCCAGTTGGGGGCGAGCAGGCCATCAGTGAGGGTCAGTTGGAAGTGATCAGGATAGTGGGGGGAGAGCAATTTGGAGTGAGCAGTCCAGCAGGGGGGCAGTTGGGGGCAAGCAGGCCAGTGGGGAAGGGAGGTAGGGGTGAGCAGGCCAGCAGGGGGGGCAGTTGGGGGTGAGCAGGCTGACAGGCAGAGTGGTTACGGGCAATCAGGCAGGCGGGCAGTCAGGTGAGTGGTTAGGAGCCAGCAGTACTGGATTGTGAGAGGGATGTCCAACTGCCGGTTTAGTTTTGATCTCTGTAAACCGGCAATAGGACATCCTTCGAGGGGTCCCAGATTGGAGAGGGTGCAGGCCGGGCTGAGGGACGCCCCCCGCCCCATGCACAAATTTCATGCACCTGGCCACTAGTATAAGTTTAAAACAATTATTACAAAATGTACCATGTGTCACCCATAGAGTAGTTCCACAAAGTGCAGAAAGAAAGAAATTATTTCTAAGTGGGGATTCAGAAAATTCCTTCTTGAGGAAGTACTTTAAATG
>NW_005873238.1:7349-13812 GCF_000147115.1 Myotis lucifugus
CCTGCATATTTATTATATGTCAGGCTTGGAGCTAAATGTGCTGTATGCAGCAGCTCATTTCATGTAATCCTCATAGGAGCATAATGAGATAAGGAACAGTGGTCATGGTCGCTGATGTGAAAACTGGGCTTTAGAGAGATCAAGTGGCAGCATCAGGATGCAAACCTAGAGCTGCCTGACTCTGCAGAGCATACTATAGGCAAGCAAAGTTCAGCGGCCAAATTGTTGTCATGGGATATTCCTTGATATTACATACTCTCCACCTGGGTAATGGAAAAGAAAGAAATGTGCTCACTGCTTTCAAGATTTCCTTATTCCATTTTATATATCGGGGGTCTCATTGCTAACTAAAGCTGCTTTAGTATCTGAGAGGAAACCTTTAATTAGATTAAAAGGTTATTTACTAAGAGAAAGATATAAGGTAACACCTGGGACTCATGTAGATAATTTTTAAAGATTCAAAATTTTCAGGCAAGTGGTACATTTTTCTAGCTTGATATATTTAGTTTTCTTTTTTAACAATTTATTTTGAATATATAACACAGCCCTTATATCATAGATTATGGTATTTCTTCCACAACTTGGTATCTGAAATTTCTTTCAATGGTCTAAATAAATCATGTAGCTAATATAATATTACAAAATTTACAGAAAATTATGCCAAATGAATATTCCATAAAAAATTCACCCGGAGAAGTAGAATGCCAAGATTTTCATTGACAAGTCTAAGAATTAGTCTTCTTTGTTTCCACAACTTTAAATATGTAAATTTTAGTTATTTTAATCAAACATAATTAGACTATTATATTCTCAAACACCGTATATATGAGTATGAGTATTGATTAGCTTTAACTCCAAGCAGTAAAGTGGCAGAACACCTGGAAACATCTTTTAAAGCCCTTTTTCCAGAGATGTTGTCAATGTCAGAGTGATGCAGCATATTCTTGAAGCTTTACTCTGAGCAAGATCTGAGAAAATAACATTCTGCTTAAGAGATCCCTTTATGTGACTTAATTTTAACTGTGAAATAAAAAGCTATTTCAAAATGAACTATGTTGAGTGTTTTATAACATAGGATCAACTAAGAAAAGTTAGAAAAAATGAGAACTAAATAATCAAAAACAAATGTAAGCAAAAGGTACCAGTCATTTAAATGCATTGTGTCTAAAATAATTTAATAAGGTTCTAAAATAATTTAATAAGGTTCTAAAATAATTTAAATCTTGAAAATATAAGAATACATTATATATAAAATACATCTTTAAAAAGGAGGGGAAGGGGAACTAAGTCAGACAGCATTTACAAGATAGCCTCTTATATGTTGCTTTGTTAGTCCCATGTATATTCAGGAGTCTTAAAACATATTTTTATTCATTTTTAGAGAGAGAAAGTGAGAGGGGGAGAGAGAGAAACATCGATGTGAGAACATCGATCAGCTGCAAGCCTCACCAGGGATTAAGCCCGAAACCCAGGACTGGGAATAGAACTGGCAACCTTTTGATGGGGGGTTGACACCTAACCAACTGAGCCAAACAGGCCAAGACTCTTTTTTTTTTCTTCTTTTTAGACAGATTGAGGAAAGCAAACCTTAGCTGGATTTTTAGTCTTCTTGCTGATAAACTATTTGAAGGATCAATGTGATATTTTAGCTAAATTATACTTCTTTGCAACTTAATTTCCAATTTCATTAAATAGAATTTTGATCTCTTCCCTTTGCAACTTACATGCAGAATATCAAACTATTTACATCTTATGTCTTTTTCTTTCATGCTTTTTCTACAAACCCAACTTTCCCAAATGACCTTTCATACTGATGTACCACAGACAGAGTTTTGACAAGAGACACTAATTGCCTATAAGTTTAAATAGATAACTTTTCTTTGCCACAAGAAATAAACATGGTTTCTGCAAATTAAGTAATAATTATGTGCTTTTCAAAACCTATATTTCTGAGTTGGTCTTAGGTTATGAACCCAAAGCTAATTTTCAACTTGGTGGCTCTGTTCATAAATGTGAAATACAGATTTGCTGTATATTTGACCTGTTTTTTTATTTCAAAAATACATTACAAACATCCCTTATGATGAAATATGGGACACAAATACATGAACCTGTCATAGGGAGAATAATTTTTAAAGGTATATTCTATTAAAAAACTTTTAGTATAAAATTTGAGAAAGTGACAATGGTGTGCAAAAATTATAACATTAGGGGAGACGAGAAGATGGCGGCGTAGGTAAACACCAGAGTTTGCTGCCTCGAACAACCACTTCAAAAATACAACTAAAAGTTGGAGCGGACATCAACCAGAACCACGGGAAGGCTGGCTGAGGAGAGTCTCTTCAACTAGAAGCAAAAACAACAGCATTCCGACGCTCAGCGGAGGCGCAGTGTGGAAAATTTAAAGGTACGGCGGTGCGGTGGTGAGGGTGCGCGCGCAAAGCGGGCTGGCGGCTGAGGGCGCGATTGTCGTTTTCAATCAGGAGCGAGTCTCAGACTCTGGGCTACAGATCCGGGCGAGTCTCTAGGGACCCAGACTCAAACGGGAGAAGCGGGACTGTCTGGCTACGGCCCCTCCGAGGTTTGCAGCGATTGCTGGGACAGAGAGGCAGAGCCCCTGGGGACGGACTGAGAGCGGCCATAGCTGCTCCCTCCCCCCGCCCTGTTGAGCCCGCCCCGCCCTAACCCTGCGCACGGCCATTTGCCGATCGCCTCAGGCAAAGGCTGGACTAGCGCCTCCCCAGAAGACAGACGTTTTCCACAGCTGATTCCTACAGCCAGTCGGCCTGGTGGTCAAATCCCTCTAGTGTTAACTACAACAATTAAGGCTTGGCTAGAACAAAACTGCGCACAGAGACCACAAGGGGGTGCACCAAGAAAGCATAAAAGATGCGGAGACAAAAAAACATGACAGAAATGGAGGATATGGAGCTAAGAATCGCAATTTTGAGGGCTTGCCATAAATTTGTGCAGAGCCTCACAAAAACTAATGAGACCCTCGATGCCACGATAAAGAAATTAGAAAGTAAGCATACACGGACTGAAATAAAGAATATTATACCCAATAGCAGACCAGAGGAGCACAAGAATCAAACCAAAGATTCGACAAAAAACACCCAATTGGAAAAACAAAATGAAAAAAGAATCCGAAAGTGTGAAGATAGTGTAAGGAGCCTCTGGGACAGCTTTAAGCGGTCTAATATCAGAATTATTGGAGTGCCAGAAGATGAGAGACAGCAAGATATTGAAAACCTATTTCAAGAAATAATGGCAGAAAACTTCCCCCACCTGGAGAAAGAAATGGACTTACAGGTCCAAGAAGCGCAGAGAACCCCAAACAAAAGGAATCCAAAGAGGACCACACCAAGACACATCATCATTAAAATGCCAAGAGCAAAAGACAAAGAGAAAATCTTAAAAGCAGCAAGAGAAAGAGGCTCAATTACCTACAAGGGAATACCCATACGACTGTCAGCTGATTTCTCAACAGAAACTTTGCAGGCCAGAAGGGAATGGCAAGAAATATTCAAAGTGCTGAATACCAAGAACCTACAACCAAGATTACTTTATCCAGCAAAGCTATCATTCAGAATTGAAGGTCAGATAAAGAGCTTCACAGATAAGGAAAAACTAAAGGAGTTCATCACCGCCAAACCAGTATTATATGAAATGCTGAAAGGTATCCTTTAAGAAGAGGAAGAATAAGAAAAAGGTAAAGATACAAATTATGAACAACAAATATGCATCTATCAACAAATGAATCTAAGAATCAAGTGAATAAATAACCTGATGTACAGAATGAACTGGTGATTATAATGAATCAGGGACATAGAAAGGGAATGGACTGACTATTCTTGGGGGAAAAGGGGTGTGGGAGATGCGGGAAGTGACTGGACAAAAATCATGCACCTATGGATGAACTCAGTGGGTGGGGAGTGAGGGTGGAGGGTGGGGAGGGAGCTGGAAGGAGGGGAGTTATGGGGGGAAAAAAGAGGAACAAATGTAATAATCTGAACAATAAAGATTTAAAAAAAATTATAACATTAATACTTTTTATTTTCTTCATTTCTTTTACTACTACATAAAATATGCCTTTATTGCCATATCATCTATTTTTAATAAGACCTTTCTGATGTCCTTGAAAAATATAGCAAAAAATATCCTTGCATAGTCCAAATTTTCCACTGCAGGGTGAAAAATAAAATGTTTTACTTAAAGCTATATAGAGTGCCTAACACTTGGTTGGAGCAATGCCTCTCACTGATTTTTTAAAAAAATAATGAACTGACTATAAACTTAAAAAGAGACTAACCAGATTGGTTAATGCAGTCTAATAATTTAATGCTCAAAATAGTTTCCTTACCTACTTTAACAAGTTGTTTGTTTTTATGATAACAATGAATCTCTATTAGGCCTAATAAAGAAATCATGTATAAATCTTTATATGTGGCAGAGACAGAAGAAAATATCAGTTGAATGAAGAAATTAACAAAAGATGAAAGTGGTTTTAAAATAAGAGGTGGTTATACCTGCCTCAATTTTAAGCACTCTCACTGGGCGGTTCATAAGAATGTACGGTGTGCCAGGCATCGTGTGCACAAGGGGAATGAGAAGGAGGAGAGGCAGGTTCATGTAAAATATTCAGTGTAGTAAGTGGTATATTATCAGAAAAGGAGAAGTTAAGGGACTACCATATTGTACAGTGAGTGGCTAGATAGAAAATGTTAATTGGGGATTGAATGGTAAATAGGAATTTTTGAACCAAAAGAAGGAAAGAAGGATATTCTAGGTAAAGAAAAAGCATGCCTGTGCAGCCCAGGGACTGAAAGCACGTGGAATAGTTGGGAAATGAAAAGCAGGTGGACTGAATCTCAGGGTAATGGGATAAACAAATGGGAAGAGTATAAGAGAGGAGATTGATGACCACTTTATTATGGTGAAAAATCCCTTATTAGGAGTTTGGCATTATCTTCTGGGCAATAAGGGGTGACTAAATGCTTGCAATAGGGACATCGCGAAATCCTATCAGAGTGTATGAGGAAAATTCTGATGGCGCTGTGAAAATTGAATTGGTAGGAGAAACCTGGCTAGGTGAAGAGATCACAAAGGAGGCATTCTCAGTAGCCAACACAGGAGAGGATAGCAGTCGGAAGCAGTGAGAGGTGGCGGTAATAGGGCAAAGACAGTGGGAGTCAAGGCAGAACACAGTGTACCTTGGACTCAACTTGATTGTTTAGAAGTAGGAGTAGGAAAAGGAAGAAGTCATACTGTGAGTTTTGAAATGGATGTTTTATTGAGGAAAGATATCATTGCTATTTCAATATTTTTAATAGGTTTTACTAAATGATATAAAACCTCAACTATTTTTAAAGATATTGAAACATTTGAAGTAAATACAATCTATCCCTCTATCGAAGCAGACCTATGTCTTGCCTTTGGTCATTCTCTAAACAGGAATGTACTATGTGTCAATTTATTAACGGCTGCACTCTTTAGTAATCAGTCTGTTTCGATTATACACTTTTATATCCTGATTTCCCCCTATCTAAAAGTCCCTGTTCTTTCAATTCTATTTATTGTTTTCCCTTGAACATAGTTTTTCAGGCTATTGCACAAAAAATTCTATACCCTGCATTATTTATTCACTCTTTCTCTCTTAAACAAAACAAAACAAAACAAAAAACCAGACCTTTTTCTTGTCTCTCTCTTCTCAGCCTCCCTGTCCTGACCTACATACCTACATTTCGGTCCATGTGCCCATCCTACTCAACCTTCGGCATGTCAATGGCTAACTTTCCTGTGAAAACATCAATGGTTGCCTTGGTCTTCAAACTTCTTATGCTTTTTTTTTTTAACTCTTGAACTTGCAAGTGTATTTTAGCTCACCGGACAGTGCATAAAGCTTTGTACTTGAGCTGTTTTATGCATTCATTTATTCCATAAATACTCATTGAGTGCCTTATTCATAGAAGGCACTGTTCTAAAAATTTCATGTGGATTTTTAAGTCACTTCCATAGAAACTACAAGATCATTAAGAGAAAAAATGAGACTACATCTTTATAGTCCCAAATAAGTTAGTAGACACTTACTAAATATTGACTCCCTAGTTGTGTGCAAGTATATATGTGTTGTGTTTAGGTATATATGAGTCCAGGGTAGGCAAAAGTAGGTTGACACTTGTTCATATGGACAATAATACAATGATCCTATATAATAAAAGGCTAATATGCAAATAAACCAAACGGCGGAACAACCGGTTGCTATGATGTGCACTGACCACAAGGGGGCAGACGCTCAATGCAGGAGCTGCCCCTTGGTGGTTAATGCACTCCCACAGGGGGAGCACCACTCACCCAGAAGCCAGGCTCAGGCTGGAGAGCACAGCAGCAGTGCTAAGGATGTCCAACTGTCACATACAGCTATAAACCTACTTTTATTTACCCTGTATGTATGTATGTATGT
>NW_005873238.1:13912-29354 GCF_000147115.1 Myotis lucifugus
TTATTAAAAACAAGACAATCAGCCCCAAATAGAGTCACTTATGCTAAGCCCCATGTCATATCAGAGATTTAATTATAGTTCCACTCTCCCAGAAGTGGAATCTTAAACCAATCCGAAATCACTTGGTTAGCACTAGTAGGTAATCTGCCTTATAGATGTCTGAAATCCCCTAAACTTTAGGGCCTAAAGGAAAGTAATCTTGAATTAACCAACCTGCTTTTTTGCCTAGTATGACTTCCTTGTTCCTGTTTCTTTAGGCTATAAAAGTCTTTCACTCTGTATACCTCCTCAGAGCTCCTTTCTATCTACTAGAATGATTCAAGTTGATTTTATTTTAAATAAATCTCAAAAATTTTAATATGCCTCAGTTTATCTTATATGTATTTCATTGCATCACTATAAGTTTCTAGGACAGTGGCAGAAAGAAGTTCTGAAAAAATAATTTAACTATAGTGAATCTTATGTAGAATTATACAATTGTATATAAAATTTATTTTCTGTCCCTCTTAAATCAAACTTTTTTATATCACTAGCCTTTTGAGAATATCTGACCAATAAAGGATGCAACTTTCACTTCTCTCCTATATCTCCCAAAGAACTGTTCATGGAATTATGCCACCTGTTTTTTGTTTTGCCTTTTTTCAGAAATAGCACATAGGCATTGAAATGTCAAAGTAAATGGAAAAGCAAATTTCACTTGACAATAAAAAAATGAATAAATAAGTGTGGCTTTTTCAACAAAATGAGAAAAAAAAGTCACTGGAAAGAATGCCATATGTGAGTAAAAAATCTTCTTTTTATCATTTGTAAAATAAGAAAATGGTAAAACTCGAGGTCATTTTTTTTCATATCTAAAAGTACAGTTGCTAGAGGAGAGAAGTAAAGTTACATGTTGGCCTTTGAAAGGCAGAAAGGCTCACCAGAAAATAAAAATGTCCAGTGCTTTAAGTACTCACAAAATTGTCAGCTAGTGTTTCCTCTACACGTCCTTCCCAAGCTACCCCACCAGGATAAATATATAAGTACTAGAGGCACAGTGCATGGATTCATGCACATTGAAAGGAAATTAATTAGAAGGTGACCGGCAGGGCGGGGCTGGTTGAGAAGGGCCAGATACACCCTGGAGCCAACCTCCTGCAGTCCCTCCCAGTCGCATCTGGACTCAAAGGGTGTCTGCCAAGTGACCAGGGTCCCTCTGGCAGGTGGGGTCCCTCTGACTGACCTGCGAGAATCAGGCCAAAACTGGCAGTCCGACATCCCCCGAGGGATCCCGGAGTGTGAGAGGGCACTCTGCAAAGTTGCTGTCACTTGGCAGCTCCTGAGTTGAGTGTCTGCCCCCTGGTGGTCAGTGTGCAGTTGCTTAGCCTTTTATATATATAGGTCATTTTGCAAAAAACCCACATCTCTTAACAACTTTTTGATATCCTAAGACACCCAAATGGATTAAATGCTTGCTTGCACGTCACACACACACACACACACACACACACACACACACACACAGTCAAATAATGAAATTATCAGTTAACAATTAAGTTGTCAAAAATGTGGTTAGGGAAAATTATCCAAAGTCCAGGCATAGGAAGCATTTATTGGATGTACACAGTTACTGACCAGCTGATGACCTTTAACCATAATTAGATATAGAGCTGCAACTGTGGCCAAGCTAGTGACACAACTTTTTCAATTCATTCATAGACAAATCAGTATCCACCATTGCTTTTCCCTTACGCAAAGCTTCCATAATGGAAACATTATTGAATCATTTCCCAGACACATCTCCTACCAACTGAAGGGCATTGATTAAGGGTGGGGTGGTTTCATCCACAGCAGAAATGATTACATCTCTCCAGGGTACCACATCCTGGCCACCGGCCTGTTCTCTGCAGGCTTCCCATAATTCCTTCCTGATGACTAAATATATATTTTCATTTATTTTATATTTTTTGTTTAAATCACTTTAATGAAGATCAGGTTTCTACATTTAGAGCCATTCAATGAATTTAAACTTGCTCAACATGTGAATCAAATGTGTTAAGATAAATATCTGGAAAGAACGCCATTTACCTAGCTGTTCCCTGCCTCCCAGAAACCATAATGCTTATGGATTAGTTTTCCTGGGTCAGATATGCATCTTAAAAAACATTTCCCAAAGTATATATGCAAAAGCACATGCCCCTTGAGCCTTTTAGAAAACATACTTGCTGGTCTATTAAGTATGGGTACTCCCACATATTTATCTCTACTTTAACACTTTACATGCTTATGAAATGCTCTGCAACATCATTTATCAACACTGTACCTAAATACATTGTTTTTATTATATACTAGGGGCCAGTGCATGAATTCGTGCACCTTGAAAGGAACTGTGGGCCATGAGGCTGTGGTGGGTACAGGGGTAGGTCTCGGCCCATCCTCCATGCCTCCGCCCAGCCCCTCCCATCATGGCCCCCAGTCCCCTGTCTGCTGGCAGCCCTGCTCTTGCTGCTGCCACTCCCACATGCTGACAGCACTGGCCCCACTCACATCTGCTGACAGTGCGAAGCGATTGAGGCCAGCGCCAGCAGCGAGTGCGAGTGGGGCTGGTGCTGTCAGCAGGTATGAGTGGTGGCTGCTGACCTGATCACCTCTCAGGAGCAGGGTGGGTGGAGAAGCCCTCAGGGGCGATTTGGGCCGGCAGCAGCTGCTCACACCCACTGATGGCACCAAGTGATCGGGACCAGCGCCAGGTGCTGGCAGCAAGTGTGAGTGGTGGCTCCGGTGCTGGCAGTGGGTGTGAGCATGGCCAGCACCTGCAGCAGGTGCGAGCACCTGGCGGGACCACAGCACATGGGAGCAAAGAATTTTCAGTAACCACCAGAGGCTCGCCCAGATGACAGCAACTGGTGCCCCACGTTGGTCTGGTGCCCCCACTCACCTGCTCTACCATCCTGCTGTGACTGACACCCGCCATGTTCCACGTGTGCCCCCTGGTAGTCAGCACACATCATAGGAACCGGTTGTACGGTTGTTCAGTTGTTCCACTGGTCGGTCTATTAGCACATTAGCCTTTCATTATATAGGATTAGGCAAGCCTAATGCACTTATTTTTGTCTGGGTTCTCCTAATTTATTTTCCTCCAATGGTTGTGCCCATATTTAACCATGTGTTGCCTCTAAGAGGGACTTCTCGGTCTCTTCTCTGCAATTTCACAAAGTTCAGGCTCTAAACACTAAGTTTCAGATACAATTTCTATGGCCTTTTCAACCTCTCTTCTGAATTACTCAGTGCAGACTTTCACTCTGAATCTTACATATGTTGCAAATTGTTAAAATTAAATACTGGATATTCATTAATTGAAAATGTTGGTTTTCCATTTTTAAGACAGAATTTTGATGCTCTGAGTTTTTCTGAATTACAGCAGCAATTGGAAGATATTTTATACCACCCTTTCTTGGGGGAGGAAAGAGGAACCTCTAATTTGAAGTTGAAAACAGCTTTATAAATAATAGAAACACCATGATAATTTCTTTGCTACACTATAAATCATCTCCTTTGCTCACTAATAGAAGTGATCACAATTTTACTCCTATTACCTTGTACCCTCCACTGTTTAGTCTACACAGCATCACAGCAAACTGTTTGTACTTGCCTCTACATACTTTAAGCTCGCTGAACTGAATATCTATTATTTTAGACTCACGATCTATTTATTAAAAAGACAAATCAGATTAAGCTTCATACATCTATTCATCTCAAATACTGGGGCTGTGTTTGGGGTGAAGGGAATATGAAATTCACAGAATGCTTTAATGAATCATTATTTTAGGCAACATTCAATTGAGCATCCCTTTTATTTATGCCTAAGCTGATCAGAAAGTAACTCTTTAGGAAAGAAGCAGGAGAAATAACCTTTCTTTATATTAAAGAAAACCCTAGGACAATCATATAAATAATTGAAATACATAAGTATATTTGGTTGAGTGGTCATCCTGGGTTTCAGTTGGCCAGTCAATCTGTGAGCCAGCACATGATGGGAAAGGATTTAGAACTCGCAGGCATACAGCTCATAGCAAAGACAAAGCAGGTTAAATGTATCCCTCTTAACTTTAATATCATCCCCTTCCTCGCTCCCAGTACTTCTCTCTTTCATGGCATTTTCTGCTGAGGAGAAAGTCCTAGATATTAAATGTTAAACTAATTATATCCTTTGATGAAGCATTTGGAGGGGGAGACAAGCACTCTCTCTTGGAGCCTACTTGGGGACACCTGATCGATTTTATGCCAACAATTGAGGTTACCAAAGCTCCCAGGAGGAAGTGTGCTTCTTTGCAGTTCTTGGCGACTGCATTCCTGTCCATCGGTTTCCTGCTGATTTGATGATAACTTTTATGCCTTCCACAGAATTCAGTTGCACAGAGAAGAGTCTCAATAAATTCTAATTGAGTGAATCAAACCAAAACCTACTATCCAAACAATTTGCTGGAGAACACCACTGCCAAAGCTTCCCAAGCTCTCATTCTGCTTATGATTGGAGCACGTCTCTCCTTTATCTACAACAGCATCTCTATTCGAGAGACTAGAAGGATCCCTGAAATACCATTTTCTCCTAGTCTTCTGAAATGTTATTAAGGAAGCCTTTTTACAGATTTCTCTGGCATTTGGGTTCCAATGCTAAAAGTAAAGGTTTCTTACACAATGATTCATTTCTTTAACCTATTAATGCTGTTTCCAGAGTCTTCTTAACAATTGTGTATTTTACTAATATTCTTTTGGTTGAGCAGTATTCCAAGTAATCATCCTTCTAGAAATGAATTCTTAAAATAAAAAATAACACAAAACTGTAGTTTATCAAATATTTGAGAGAACCCAAACTTACTGAATGCTTTGGCTCTAAAAGCTATCTGAAATGTCACAGGTTCAGCTTTTGCCTAAACTTCCCTCTAGGGCACCATGTATTTATTTCTTTGCCTCCTATAGAACTAAATCAAGCATGGAGACTTTAAAGGATCCTCATTACCATTGTCGTTCAAAAATCGCATCTTCAGTTCTGATGGGCTATCAATATCATGAGTCTTTCTCTCAATCTTTCAAAGGTACACAGCCCCCAATGTTATCTACACAGTTATATGCTACTAGAGGCCAGGTGCACACATTTTTGTGCACTGGGGGGGGGATTTTTGTGCAGGGGGGGGGGTCCCTTAGCCAGGCCTGTGCCCTCTCACAGTCTGGGACTCCCCGGGGGATTGGGCCAAAGCTGGCAGTCAGACATCCCTCTGGCAGCCCAGGAGCCCTTGGGGAATGCCCACTTGCCAGCGGGGAGCAGGCCTAAGCTGCAGTTGGACATCCTTAGTGCTGTTGAGGAGGTGGGAGAGCTGTCAGCCTGGCTTGTGGCTGAGCAGAGCTCCCCCCTGTGGGAGCACACTGACTACCAGGGGGCAACTCCTGCATTGAGCGTCTGCCCCCTGGTGGTCAGTGTGTGTCATAGTGACTGGTCATTCCCAGTTGTTCTGCTGTTAGGGTCAATTTGCATATTACCCTTTTATTATATAAGATAGAGGCCTGGTGCATGGGTGGGGGCCTGCTGGTTTGCCCTGAAGAGTGTCCCAGATCAGGGTGGGGGTCCCGCTAGGGTGCCTGGCCAGCCTTGGTGAGGGGCTGAGGGCTGTTTTCAGGCTGGTCAAGTCTCCCAGTGGGAACCCTCACCCCATGGGAGTGTGGCCAACCTGGATGAGGGGCTGATGGCCATTTTCAGGCTGGCCACAGCTGCGGGTTGGAAGCAGGTATCTGAGATTTATTTAACTTCTATAATTAAAACTTTGTAGCCTTGGTCAGGCTCAAAGCCTGGGTTTCCCTGGCAACCCATGTTACCAGTCCCTCCTTGAGTGGAGGCCACACCAGCTAGAAGCAGGTATCTAGGATTTATCTGGGATTATGTCTTCTATAATTGAAACTTTGTAGCCTTGAGCGGAGCTCAGGGCCTGGCAGGGCAGGCGGGAAGCTTGGTTTCCTCCATCGCCGGGGGCAACCTAAGCCTCCTGCTCACTCCAGCTCTGTGGCTGCCAACGGACTGATGGAGTGAGGGAGTGATGGTTAATTTGCATATTATTCTTTTATTAGATAGGATTATCTCAGCAATTGAAGAGGAATGTAGAATTAGAATTTCTACAACAAAATAAAAAAGGGCAATATTTCTATCATTTCTTACTCTTAACACCCATGTCATGAGCACAGATTGGTTTGAGTTCATCCTATGATCCTCCTCCCATTTTATCCCCTCAGCATTTCACATAGAGTCTGTTCTAGCAGACACTCCATAGAGAATGTTGATGTGTAGAAGCTGGCAAATGAAATCAATTATAAACTGCATGCAGTTACTCTCCTCTGAAAGAAATGGAGATATGACATTATTTTTGAGACACAATATCCCTTCATTTTGGAAAGCCATCTGGTTGGTGATCCCACATGTTCCCCACAGCCTTTTCCACTGTTCCTTGACTGCTCTGAGTCGCCAGAGGCTCACTTTTGCAGACTGGGTTCTTGAGATGGCTGAGGACTGTTAGATTCACTGTTGGGAGAACAGAGGACAAGAGGAAATAGGTATTTCTTCCTACTTTTCTCCTGGCCATAGCATCTCATTTTCAGAAGTAGCTGAGTCCTCCAGAAATATACTTCCTACTGGGTAGCCCTTCATCCACTGTTCCACTTTTTACTGGGCTCCGGTAACACTGTTTTATTTTCTTATCCATTAAAGTCTAGACAGAGGGATTAGATACTGATGCCCCTAACTTATCAACTTTGGGTGTCTCATCATTCCTTGTGTGTCCCCTCAACCTTGAGTTGATATACTTCGAGGCTGTAATCTTGGGGGCAGGGGTTTTGGTGTTGTTCATCACTCTATCTCTAACAGTCACCAAAGAGTACCTGGCACCTAATAAGTACTTAAGAGATGTAAATGCTGAAAGTTTAGTCTAGAATAAGACAACATTTTAGGCTGTTCACTTCTGTTTACTACACATTAGTTACACTTAAAGACTGTGATGCTCTGAAAAGTGTATAGTTAGACCGTGGTATCATATAGTCCCAGGATTATTGTTGCCTCCTCCTTTCACCTGTGAGGTATTGTGGGAAATTCTCTGCACCTCAATGTCTTCCTCTGACAGTACTATCGCATAAATGATGTGGTGAGGACTGCAGGAGAGAACGTATGTAAAATGCCCAGAACTGTCTCTGGTACATTGAAACTAAATCCTGCGTCTCTTGCTTCGGGATGAATGCATTTTTGAAATCTGGCTAACCTTCCTGTTTCCCAGAGAGTAATAAAGCAGTTAAAAAGAACATGCCCAAAATGGCCACTCAATCAAAATTACCAAATGCTGAAAAGGTCAAAGCAGTATAGCATACCTTTATAATTCATAGATTATTGAACTCATTAACATTCTAATCCATCATTCTTAAAGAAAAGATTATAATAAGGACACAAATAGTCATACATTAATCCTCTCCTATGACAATAGTTGTTTCTTTTCTGGGAAATGTACAAATGTAACCTCTACTGACACTGAACTTCAAATTGGATGCCGCACTGTGCTTCAGGTTTTGATAACAAGTGGGTACCCAGGAGGAGAGCAACAGGAAATATGCTAGATGCTCACAAAAGAAAAAGGCTTTCAAATATGCGGTGGGTTAATTTCAACCAAACTGTCAGGTCTAGAAAATTATGTAATTGACATCTCTGCTTTAAGAATACTTTGAGCTTTCATAAGGCTGGGCTTTTTACACAAGCAATCAAGCATCTGTTTCCCAAATTAAAGAGCCAAAGACTAACTGATGTGAGTTCATGATTATACTATCAAACATTTCTTTGTAACTGTTGGATCATTTTCAACTCAATCAGTTTTATTTTTCATGATATTTCCATGGATAACATAAACTCATAATCACTGACTGTTAGAATTACAAAGGGCTTTAGGGACCTCTTAGCCCATCTCTCTCATTTTATAGATGAGAAAACTGAGGATCTCAGAGGGTAAGTGGCTTGTTGAAGGTCACAAAGTTAGTTCGTTGCTAAGTCGGAATAACACTGAAATCAACTTTAATTTCAAACAGCCAGCTATTGAAATTATTTCATGCAGAATCCTTTCTTTTCTAAATTTCTATTTAAGAAAGAGTTTAATATCTATGATGAGAGAATTACAAAACAAGTTTTTTTGAGTACTTGAACACTATGAAAATCATGAAGGATAAATGCCTTTGTATTAATAATTGTGTTCCTG
The DNA here is from genome assembly GCF_000147115.1 of Myotis lucifugus. Classification (NCBI taxonomy): domain Eukaryota; kingdom Metazoa; phylum Chordata; class Mammalia; order Chiroptera; family Vespertilionidae; genus Myotis; species Myotis lucifugus. Next base: position 22,168 of record NW_005873238.1, read on the forward strand.
AAATCTCCTAAGGAAATGGCCAGTACTTCATTTCCTCCCCTCCAGCAGTCACTTAGACCAAGACTTTGCAACAAGGTTAGGCAACATGTCACTTAAAGCAATTCAAAAAGCAACTAGCCTGGCTGGGTGGCTCAGTTGGCTGAGTGTCATCCATGCACCAAAATGTTGCCGGATCAATCCCCAGTTTGGGCGTGTGCAGGAGGCAAACGATCAATGTCGCACATCTCTGTGTATCTATTATCTATCTATCTATCTATCTATCTATCTATCTATCTATCATCTATCTATGTATCTTTCTAATATATCATCTATCTCCCTTTCTTTCTAGAATCAATGAAAGTATACTCTGGTGAGGATTTTAAAAAATCCTACACAAAAAGCAACTAGTATTTGGGAGAATAAATTTATCATTTGATAATAAGGATTCAAAACAGTTACTTAAAGAAATGTGGTGCCAAAAGTACAATATAGAAGTGGGCAGAAGGAGTACACATGATAGAAAATACATAGAAATAGCATGATATTTATCCTCTAGGCAAGCGTTTAATCTGTAAAAGAGATGCATAAGGATTTAATCCATGTTCATTCCAGTAGATGTGAAAGCAAAATGACCTTCTGTTAGAAATCACAGTCCTAAGATGCTGTTTGAAAGATCTGTAAGGTAACCTGTACCAGGTAAAAGGCCCCATTTTATAATTTTCCTTTTGGCAGAAAAAAAAGAGATTTTATTTTCTTTGACAGTAGTCTAAAATGCCGGAAATATTACTAACTCATGACTAACTTTAATTTCTAAGAACATATCAGATCTCTTTCTTTTCTGTTTTTGACAATAATGAGGATTCAGTGTTGTCCTGGTGAGGGTGGATTTTACTCTATGGTTTCTTCTTCCCAGGCAAAAGATTATCCTCAGTTCTGGATGTTTCTTCCCCAGGCATCAGGGTAGAAAGGCATTTTCTAATCCCTCCACACTTGGGTGGCCTTCATATGCACTGGCCTGAATTAGACAAACTCGGCCAGCAATCCTGGAGTTATTCTTTCTTCCTTAAGTAGTAAAAATACCTCCTAAGGCTTCATTGATCCTTTATTTTCTGTCGCTTTCCCATGCTATAGAGTAAATAGGATACATAAGAGAAAGTAGATTTCTAAGATGCAATCTCTTGTCCATTGCTTATCAACTCCTATCCACTGTGCTAGTTATTTTCATTTGCTTCCCCAGCTCCCAATGCTGGATCCATTCTTGGTCCTATTTGGTGTCCAGGAAGCCTGGCTTCTATAGACTGCATTTGCCATCTCTCACCCCCTCTGGCTCCCTGATTACTTTGACAGAGAAGAAGGAAAGAAAAGCTACCTTGTTGAGGTTCTGGTAAAAGCCACATTTCGCTGGCTCACCCCCTACTCCAGGCCCCGGTTCTCGCTGAACCCAAGGAATATTTTCTTCCCTACTTCCTTCTGGCCAAGGCGTTGCAATGCCTTCCAACTACTGCTGGTCTCTGAGGGTTTCTTTAGCCCTGTCCTCTCTTCTGTTTATAGGACTTCATTAACTTCTCTTTAGTCAAACCTTGTGTGGGAGCCTTGGTTTCTTGCCAGGACACTGACTGATATGCTGCTATCACTAGGTATCTCACCATTGTCTGCCTCCCATTACAGTAACCACTCCTAATGGCGACAAGGCAGAAACTGCCTCACTTTTCCAGGGTCCTCAGTATCCACTGCGAAGCCATGCACTGGCATTTGGTGAGAGTACTGATGGACAGCATAGGATATATGTAGACTGTCTTGTCTATAAAAGCTGCCTTTAAAGGCCTTCATCAAAACCATTTCGGCAAACATAGCTGTTAAGAGTCTAGAATTACATGTGCCTTTGATTTGGACTACAGTGACCTATGTATTTATTTCATAGCCAGAAAAAATAGTGATATTCATAATTTATATTGTGTCCAGATACTAACAACAAAAATTAATTCATTTCACATAGGTCTGGCTTTTATAATCTGTGTGTGTGTGTGTGTGTGTGTGTGTGTGTGTGTGTGTGTGTGTGTGAAAGATTATGTGAAGGGATTCATAATTTGTAGGAATCCTTGATATTCATGTGCCTGTCATTGTCTCCAAAGGATCTTGATTTTCTATCACTAAAATTTGAATTCTTTTCCAAGTGGAATTTTATTTCTGTGGGTAAATTATTCATTTTTGCAACACAATATTTTTTGGGACCTCCCCCCCACCTTATTCTAGTCCTTACTCTAGGAAATGAGATTATGGTGGTATGGAAATTAGGCATGCACAATAAATCAACCAGTAAATAAATAACACATAATTTAAGATATAAATGCATACTACAAAGGCAATAAAACAGAGCAATGCAACCAAGAGATGGGCAGAGAGACTTTGACAGTGTGGTCAAGGAAGACCTCATCTCCTACTCTAGCTAAGAGCCAAAAATACTCAGAACATGCCAGATGTGGAAAGGTGTAGGTGGGGCACGGTTCAGCAGACTATGGTGACCTATGGACCAAATCTAGCTCATCACCTGTTTTTTGTAAATAAAGTTTTATTGGAACAGAGGAACAGAGCCATGCTTGTGTATGTATTGCTATGGCTGCTTTTCTGTTACAATGGCAGAAGTGAGTAGTTGTGACAGAGACCGCATGGTCTCAAAGATAAAAATATTTACTATCTGACCCTTTACCATAAAGTTCGTTGACCTTTGGTCTTGAGAAGGGCTAGTTCAAAGGCTTCAGGCAGGAACAAGTTTAGAGGTCATGTGACTGGGGTTCAGCATGTGAGGTGGAGAGTGGCTGGAGACCATGTCGGGGGTTTGCAGGGTTAAGACTGTGATAGCAGACTGGATTTCATTCTACCCGGGAAATGAAGACATTTTTGGTTTTTATTCTGATAGTGATCTATGTTCACTTTTGAAATGCTGACCACATTCTAGAAATGTGTTTTCATAGATAGCTTTGTCTCTCATTTTTTCCCTAACAAAAGGAGCTAGATAAAATGATTGGTCTCATTTTAGAGGTGACAAAAATAAAAACTGAGAAGGTTTAAGTGATGGATCAGAGATCAAAAGGCAAGTGGATGAGATGCGGAGCCTGGTGACTCCTTGAGAAATGAGAGGCCTTTTGCTCCCAAGTGCTGGTGCTCAGTGCGCCAGCCTGCACACCTCAGCTGTTCTCATATACAGCAGTGGTGTAATCGGGGGACTGGGAAGGCAGACAGTCCCCCAAATGCATCCTGTGTGTTTAGTGATGCTTGAAATTCCACTGTTAAAAGGTCAACCATTTGGCAGCTCTAACTAGGTCACAGAATAATTGTTCCTATCACTTTGTTCATTTAGCTGTTAATTTTTCTGAAGAGCAATTAAACAAGTGCATCGCATTCAAGTAAAAATAAGGCAATAAGGCAGAATAGCTGCAGCCCTTCTGCCCTGAAGATGCTTCAATGAAGGAGCAGATGCTTTTGCAAAGTCAGTTTATGACACTGCCAAACGCCCTGACCAGTGTGCAGCAGAGACCCTTGAGAACTGGGACTAGATCCTATGTTTCCTTGTGTCCCCAGCCCTGGCACAGTCCTTGGAAAGCTTTAAGTGCAGAGAGGATGTTTTTGAAGAAAATGGATGTCTTAGACACAAATAATTCCAGATCAACCACTAAAATTGCATTTTTTCCTGATTCAGATCTTGTATGCCAAATGTAAGTAAAATTATGTGGTGCGATTGAAAATGCCCAAATCAGACTCTCTCTTCTAGTGACTCTCTGACCCGACCACCTGCCAGCACCATCCCATGTGGGGAAGTGGGATTCTGCAGATCATACTAATCGAGCGCTGAAGCGAGAGGGAGCAGAAGGGCAAGGGCACCCTTCTGTTCAGGTCTGCTACCTGCTCCTGCCACGAATCCCTTTCTCTCTCCCTCATCCATGGTTCTAATTAAATACCTACCACGTATGTCCCTGTGCAGGTTCTGAGTCTAAAGCCTGAGGCTACAAAGCATGTGCTGACTTCTCCAAGGCTTGGCTCTGCTCTAGGAAAGGCTGAGAACTATGACAAGATTCTTGCCTGGACAAATAGAGGGAAAATAAGAAAATAAGTTGGCCCTTGATAGGAGAATACCTGCTTGGTCACACCTGAGCATCCCTGCATCTCCCATTACAGATCATGCTGCCTCCCTTAGGGATGCTCAGGTGTCCCCAAGGTCATTCGGTGGTGACTCTATAGAAATGCCGTATCTAATACAGTGGCCACTCGTCACATGTGACTAGGGAACACTTAATCTGTACTAGCACAATAAGTTGAAATGATAACAATTTGGATTAAATAAAACATATTATTAAAATTAATTTCATCTGCTTATTTTACTTTTTTAAAATGTAGCTATTAGAACATTTTACATTACATAGAAACATGTGGCATTGCACGGTGCTGCTGTAGAGTGAAAAAGTAAAGCTGGAGATAGAGGTAAAGAGACAGAACATAAACAGAAGAGAATAAAAACCCTTTACTCTCTTGGCCTGCGTGGCCCAGTGGTTGAGCATCAACCTATGAACCAGGAGGTCATGGTTCAATTCCCAGTCAGAGCAGATGGTAGGTTTGCGAGTTCGATTCCCAGTGTGGGGTGTGCAGGAGGCAGCCGATCAATGATTCTCTCTCATCGTTGATGTCTCTATCTCTCTCCCTCTCTATTCCTCTCTGAAATCAATAAAATAAATGAATAAATAAATAAATAAATAAATAAACCCCTTTACTCAACTTCCCAATTTGAACATAGAAAAGACTCCAAACATTATTCATTTATTAGTTCTCATTTTCAGAGAGAATAACACATTAACCCATTGACATCTTGTGAAAGTTAAAACTATTAAAAATTACCACCATTTCAAAACATTACTTATCCCTAAATGGCATCAAATTATTTTGTTTTGCCCCCTTAAAGACTCAATGAGCTCTTTAAAAGCAAGGACCACAACTAAATATTTTTTCTTTACCTATCATAGTGTCTACCAAAACAATGACAGGCATAAGCACTCAATAAATATTAATCATGTGATTAACCAAAATAAGGAGTAGAGTTTAAGAACAGATAGTTATTGAGTTAACAGCCAGCTTCGTGTGTGTGTGTGTATTTATTCATGCATGCTAGTGGAAGCTTCACAATATTTAGCCTGAAGTTATTGAACATGACCCCTTCTCCCCCGCTATTGTTGCTAGAAAATAGTGATACACTGTGTCATGACAGCCATGTTCCTGATAAGGACTCTATATTCAGTTTCCCCTCTAAAGCAAGAAAACCTCTTTCTGCTGAAAGTAGTGTCCTTTCCCTCCCACCCTACAGCCTGAGAGTGAAGAATAATGAACCCCACAGACATCATGCTTCTGCAAAAGACTCTGGTGACAATAAGTGCTTGGATTCCAGACTTGGAGTAATATAACACCATTAAGCCTTCCCTTCCACAGAGACCAAAAACTAGAATAAAACTAGAATAAAGCATCATGGCTTCAAGGGAAAGAATGAATAGCATAACTCATGCAGGACACAGATACCAACTGGAAATACCAGATCTGTTTTCCCAGCACAGTGTTGTTGAGGAGGGACTAAGGATGCAGAGTAGAAACCCAAGTACTGTATGTAGAAGCACTACTTACTGAGGGCTTACTATTATGGATTCAAGCACTTTGCACATATTGCCCGTAATTTAGGTAATTTTATTCCCATTTTACAGATTAAGAAAATGAAACTGAGCAGCCAACTCTTCAGAGTTCACATGTCTAGTTTGTGGTTTGGTTAGAATTTAAAGTCAAATAGATCTATGACTATTTTACATAATCCCTTCCATTGCATATGTGATTATCTATAGCAAATTATATATTATTCTCCTTCCAGAGTGTTTGTCCACTCATTATCATATCATTTTTTTTGTTTAAAAAGTCCACAGGTAAAGGTCTTTCAGGGACTGTTGTGTTGTATCCAGACTATTTCAGTCATGATTGTGACATACACTTCTGATATGGAACCCAGTTGTCAGGAGGCTTAATTGTGTATGAGCAGCATGAAGTGAGCTACTTGCTGATGCATATAATTCCGTGCTGATGTTCAGGGTAGCCTCAGCTCCCTAAAGAAACCATAGCAACACAGGTGCCATTCAACCTGGGGCATTAGCCAAGCATGTGTAGCTTTGTTCTATAAACTGGAGATCTGGCCTATGTAAGCCGCAAACCATATGCTTATGAGAGCAGAAATGTGAATATTTTCATTTTATTTTTGTAACAATCATCTAGTGTTTCATCTTGGAATGTATAAAAAAATCAACTAAAAACTGTGAGGATGGAAGTGATGTTGAAGAAAATTGTAGGGATAGAGAACAAAGTTGATGCTGCATGGGTTCTTATTGAGTTATGAGTTTTGAGAAAAAGGTATGCACCTTTTGAGAGAGAAAAACACACTAGAGTTTTTGAAATACAGCACACCAAAGTCTTGAGGCTCTCTAACTTCTAATTTCCCTCTCAGCGCTGACCACTGGTTCCTGCAAAAACAATTCTGCAGAGTACGTAGATTTACATGTTTTTCTATAAAATATTTACAAATTAAAAGAAGAAGCTACCTTTGGGGAAAAAAGAAAGTATCCTTTGGTATTGCTTCTCCACGCAGGCTTTGATTTTATTGTAAAGAGGCCTGATTTCAGTTTGGAAACCTGCGGAGAGGAACCCAGGACAGAGCAGAGTGGTACCCAGAACAGAGTACAAGGGGCTGGTATGTGGAGTAGAGGCACTAGGCCTCCAGAAGTCCTCTTCTATTGAGAGTTTTGTCCTTGAAAATGTGGCCTGAGAAAAATGTGAAATTTGAATCACTCATGTAAGTCAAGAAAAGAAATTGGATCTCTTCTACTTAGTGGTAGAGAAAGCACTTGGGTCAGACTTTATCCATCATTTAAATTACAGTTAATGAGCTCTTTTCCTCAGAAAGGGGGATGGGGAGTGAGCAGGAGGGAACTGGAAAGCTGGGTTTGTCAGGGTAGTGGTGGAGGGGTGCAGGGTGTTGGTGGTGGGGACATTGCATGGTGGTAAAGATAGAAGTGGAAGTTATTGTGATGACGATGGTGGTGGTGGTGGAGGTGATGGTGATGATGATGGTGTGGCGGTGGCAGTGGGGGTGGTAGAGGTAGTGGTGGCAGTAGTATTGGTGGAAGGAAGAT
>NW_005873239.1:0-27193 GCF_000147115.1 Myotis lucifugus
GCACACTCCCGGCCTGAGCTCATTATTTAAGACCAGCGCCCCGCTGGCTGTGAGTCACACAGCAGGAGGGCAGAGGCAGCGGCACTCTCCCAGCACCAGCACCGGGAAGGGACCCTCCCCCGCCATGGCGTCCCTGGGGCAGATCATCTTCTGGAGGTAGTGCACACTTCTCTGTCTCTACAGGTGAAGGGGCAGGGGTGGGGCTTTGGGGGTGCTGAGACGGCCGGGCTGCCCCGTAGGTCCCCCATCTGTGTGTACCCTTATCTGATCCAGTATTGGGCTGGCAGGAGCCTGCTGGACAAGAACCTAACTGAACTTGACTTAACATTACACCCCAGGCACTTGGGGCACCCGTTCAGGGATGGGTTGGTTTTCTGCCATGAAGGGCTGACACCTGCTGGGACAGCTCTGGACCGAGGAGTGTGTGTGCCCGACTGGCCCTTCTGGGAGCACTGAGGCTCTTGTGGGGGCATCGAGCGGGATGGCATGGATGCTTGGTGGGAAGGAAGGGAATCGATGGCTGATGATGGGGGAGGTGTAGGAAGCAGGATGAAGGATGGGCTGCATATGCTTTGCCGCTTCTCTGGGTGTGATGTCCCTGCACGGCTGAGGAATTCACACCAGCCCTCCTCTACTCCCCGCTCCAGGATGGGGTCTCTGGTCTTCCTGGGGGCTCCTTGAAGAGGGACCCTGCTGCTGCTGCTGCTGAGAAAAAGGCCTCTGTAAGAGGCTAGAGCCAGCCCACCCTGGGGCTGGGACGCGGTTAGGGGTGAGGAGAAAGCAGCAGGAGAGGAGGAGTGGGCGTGTACAATGCTGCTGTGCAGGCGGAGCTGCAGAGCTGAGGGTGGAGAGCCCACGTGGACCGGAGGAGGAGGATTCATGGGCCCAGCCTCGCTCCCCCGGAGGGGAAGGATGAAGGAAGCCCCATCCCTTGTCTGCGGCTCCCATGCCCCAGCCACCTCTAGTGGCCTCTGTTCCCCTTTCTGGGAAGAAAGAGAAGGAAAGTGAAGGAAGGGCTTTCCTGAAACGTGGTGATTCCATGTCGTCCCAACTCCTGCTGGGGTGTAGGAAGGCTGGTGCTCGTTGGTTCTAGGCCAGTGGTTCTCAACCTTCCTAATGCCGCGACCCTTTAATACAGTTCCTCATGTTGTGGTGACCCCCAATTTCATTGTTACAAATTGAACATAATTAAAGCATAGTGATTAATCACAAAAACAATATGTAATTATATATGTGTTTTCCGATGGTCTTAGGCGACCCCTGTGAAAGGATCGTTCGACCCCCAAAGGGGTAGCGACCCACAGGTTGAGAACTGCTGTTCTAGGGGTCTTTTGTGTCTTTTCCAGTGAAAGGAAGAAAAAGGGAGGGAGGAGAGAAAACCTCAGATTCACAGAAAAGTCTGTGAAGAGACTGAGAGAACACTGATTCCCAGAGGCAGCCTAGAAAATTCTCTCTTAAAACAAAAGGTCAGCTCCCTCACTGTGTCCACCTGAAGTGGCCAGTCCTGCAGCAGGTGCTGGGGGGACCGTGTGGCGGGCAGGGCTGGGGGGCAGCACTCCCCTTGCCCTGCAAGGACGCCACTCACTGGAGAAGCAGCAGGTGTGTGTGTGTGTGTGTGTGTGTGTGTGTGTGTGTGTGTATGTGTGTATGTATGTGGAGAGGGTCATTTGGACTCTCCTACCTGCAAGAATGTCCCCAAAAGCACCCACGTCAGAGGAGCCAGTGTTGTGCCAGTACTTGTATCTCCATGCCCTGGGCTGGATGCCTTACAGTAGCTTCCTTCAACCCTCACAACAGCCTGTGAGGGTTAATTATCACTCAGAGACGTTAAGTCATGTGCTCAAGGCCACACAGCCTGTAAGAGGCAGGGCAGTTTTGAAATCCACTCTACTGAACTCTGAAACCCAAGCTCTCTCCCGGGTGCCCTGCTCGCCCCCTCCCTGCCCATCCCAGCGCCTTCCCTCTACACTAAACCACAGTCTCATGGGTGTGAAACACGCCCCTTCAACAAGTGGCTGTTGTTCCAGGGACAGATATGTGGGCTTTCTAATAACACATTGCAACCAGCCTGGCTGGTTTTGCAGGAGGATTAGGAGACCACTGGAATGGACAGAGGCTCATCCTCTTGGCCCTAGGTCTGCTATTCAGGCTCTATAGTTGAGAGGCAGAGATAAGCCACAGGGGCAGCAGATCCCTTGTGCAAAGAGGCCCCCAGGAAGAGGGTCCATGGGCAGGCTTGATGGAAAGCAGGGTCAAGAAAGCTCGTCCCAGGGAAGCAGGTGGAGCCCCCCTGCGGGAACCTGGTATCCACTCTTGGCCCTAACAAACCCTCAGTCTTTGCCATAATTTCCTTAATCCAGAGCAATACTTATTGTCGAGGTGATGGTGACCATTGGTGGTGGAGGAGAGCTCATGAGAGGGCCTGTGTGTTCTGCAGACCCAGTGGATCGTTCTCTTAAATAATCACTAGAGAGCTCACTACCTCCAGATCTCATGCTCCCGTGCATGCCGCTCAGGGGTGGAATGCTGGAGGGCAGTTTCCGCTGTGCCTGACCTTTGTGGTACATTTATGAGCTGAGTGGTCAACACTATACTCCCCTTTTCCTCATGGCTGTCAGAGGGCACAGCACCTCCCAGGGAACACTTGTTGAGTAGCTGCTAGGAGTCCCAGGGTGCAAGAGTCATGATCTCTGCTCTGAAGGGGTTACATTCTGGTAAACAACATTAACTGAGCACCTACTATGTGTTGGGCATTGCACTAGATACTAGAGCAAAGATGATTAAGACATTGATAAGATTATAGGCTAACGGGGAGAAAGGCTACTAAGCAGATAATTCCATAGTGCGGCTCATAAATCATGAGACAACTGGGGAAGGATGCAACTTCCCTAACTTGAGGCTTTCGAGAAGGTTTCCTGAGCCAGGTGAGGGCTGGGCTAAGTTTGAAAGATGAGTTGGCGGGATCCAGATAAAGAAGGGCGGGAAGGACACTATAGGCCAAGGAGTGGGACAGAGTAGGATAGGATAGGATAGGATAGGATAGGATAGGATAACAGAATAAAACTCATGAGCTACCATGGGAAGTTGGAAAGCTACAAGTCCTCCGTGTCATCATGAGAGCATGAAGTTCCAGGCAGGGAGTGCCAAGATGAGGCTGAAGAAGCCGAGCCAGGTGGTGCTAGACTTTGTTTACAAGACGTATGGGTGATAAGGGACCTCCAAAGGCTCTCAAGCAAGGGAATCCTGGTGGTTTTCACCTTTGGTGGGTCACTCGGAGGCAGTGTGGAGGATGGCTATGAGGACCGTGAGCCAGGAGGCAAGGAGAGCAGCAGGAAAACAACTGCAGTCAGAAATACAAGGAATGATAAGGACCTGACGGTGAGAACGGCAGCAGGGATCCAGGGGGGCGTGGGGGGGGCAATCCATTCCAGAAACATTTAAGACTTACACTCACACACTTTCAGAGCTTAAAACTTCAGAAAGTCAGTACACCCACTCACCTTATGGCCGGAATAATTAAAATAAATTGTGCAACTTGCTCAAGGGTCATGTAGTTGCAAGTGGGCAGAACAGAGCTCTGTCCATGATCTTACGCATACTGCCCGGTGACCTAGCTCAAAACTGTGCTGGACCCCAGCTGACCACGATTTACCCAAACACCAAGGCTCCCTAAATCTGAGAGGCCAAAGCTCCATCCACATTTACCTGTGACATGTGAAGAAGTGGGGATAACGTGGATATGGAGTTAGTCTGACCTGTGTTCCTATCCCAGCTCTCCACGTCCCAGCGGGCTGACCCCAAGTAAGTTACTTAACCTGCGTCTCCATTTCCTCCGCAGTACAATGTGGTTAATCGGACCTCCCTCCTAGAGTTGCTGTGGAAACTAAATTAGTTCATACATGTAAAGAGTTCAGAGCAGCACCTTGTACCTAGTTGGCCTTGATGTGTTAGTTCTGCTTATTCAGTTATTCCCTTCCGCTGTTTTCACAGAATAACAAAGTGACTTGGTGGGAGGGAGAGGAATGACAAGTGCAACAGGAGCGGCTGGGTTTAAGGGACCTGTGTGTCCAAATTCGGGGATTTCAGAGGACTTTCTCGTCCTTGTTCTGTGACAGAAGGGGAAATCTATGGCTGACTGAGGTGGCAACTCACTCAAAACTCAAAGTGCAGTCTCCTGGCCGGCAGCAGGAGCGTCACCTGAGCCTGTTAGAAATGCACATTCTCAGGCCCGCCCTCCAGACCCACTGAATCGGAAACTGAGGGGCACAGCAAAGGGTTGGGGGTCAACTGCATTAGCGTTCTCTCTGGGCTCCCTAACTCCTCAGGGGAAGCACAGGATGTAAGCCATAGAGGGATAAATCTCACCCGGGATCATTCCTCAGTCCACATTTCTCCTGAAGAAATGTCCTCAGGAGGGAACAGATGGGCCTTGAGGAACACAAAGGAAGAAGCATGAAGTTCCTGCAGGTACGAAATGCAGGTTGTATCTCCTTGTAGCAGCGCTCCACAATCCCAAACCATCCGCCTGGAATGTTCCAGGTGGACTAGCACATCCCTTCCTACCGCTCCCCGTGCCGCAGGGCCGGGGAAGGCAGGCACTCTCCCTCTTTCTTTCTCTGCAGATTTTGAATAAAAATCTTCAGAGAATAAAAACCATGAAAGATTTCAGAAACACAAACACATCCATAAAATTCAAGGGTTGTAAATTGTCTCTTTGAGCTTCCTATGAGCTGCTCGTGCACTCTTCTCCACCACCACCGCCCACATGGCCATTTCACAACTCTCTTCTCTTCCTCCCCTACTGCAGTCTCAGGTGACCATCTTGCTTTATCCTGAGAAAGCAGGAGCCTGCAGACAGGTGCTCCATCTGTTCACTTCCAAAGCTGCCTGCTGCCCTCATCTGGGCCCCTTTTCCCTGCCTCCCTTCCCAGCTCCAGAGGACAAACCTCGCTCCTATCAAAGGGTGACCCCTCTGTGTCCTGGTCCACCCCACCTCACCTCCCCGGCCAGCGTCATCAATCTCTCTTTCGCTACTCTATTATCCCCGTCAACATGCAACCCATATGTCAGTGTTTTCTATCTTAAAAGAATAACCCTCTCTCAGCCCCACAACCTCTCCAGTTCCCTCCCCATCTCTTCTTTCTCAGCACACTTGCTTGTTGAAAGAGCTGTCTGAGTTCTGATCTTCCTGGGCATGGGAGAGGGAGGTTCCCAGCACAGGCTGAGGCCAGGCTGCCTGGGTGCAATCTCAGCTCTGCCACTTTCTGGCCAGATGGCCTTGAGTAGGTTAGTTATCCTCTATGTTCCTCATCTGTACAATAGGAATACTATTAGAATGTACATCAGAACAGTATAAGAATTAGGGGTGTTAATACATATAAAGCACTTAGCAGACACTCATTGTAAACGATGCATTCTTCTATTATGATTCTCTCCTCAACTTTAGTTGGATTTTGTCCCCACGATACCGAGATATTGCTCCTGTCAATGTCAAATCTAATGTTGACGGCGCGCTGTTCTTGTTTTCACAGCAGCATTTAACACAGATGTCCCACCCCCTCCTTCTTGAAACACGTTCTTCTCTTGGTTTCCATGACACGACTCACTCTCCTGGTTTCCCCTCCCCCGTCCTTGGTGAAGAGGAAGCAGGCCTCCAGGGGGGTTCCCCCAGGCCTGGGGAGCAGAGGCAGCTCCACATAGCTGCTGGCCTGGGAGCCTCTCCCGCAGGGCAGCTTCTACCTGAGCCTGGGCAGAGCGGTTCCCTGGAAATGCCAACCTCACCCTCTACCTCTAGCTGCTGAGGCGCTCTCAGGACAACATCCTCAGCAAGACTAGGAAGACATTTTCCCATGGACGCAGCTTCGTAAATGAGAGCCAGAGGCCCACACAAGCCCGTGTCCTCCAGACTCGGCTGTCATTGTGTAGTTATGACAGCAATGTTTTCTGCTATTTCCCTTTCCCATTATAAATATATTTCTGAAACATTAGGATTGAACAGGTTTTTGAAGCCCTGCTGAAAATCCAATCATCATTTATAAATAGTGTTGCTACAGGATCCTGTTCAAAACTTCACATAACCCACTTAAATGCAGACTTTACAAAGCAACCACTGGGGACTGGAAAGGCCTGTAGATTTGGGGACTAAGTGGGTGGGCCGGCCCTTCATCTGGATGGGCAGGTAGAGGTACCCATCTCTTAGGTAACTGACGCCAGCCAGCTCAATGAGGTGGCCAGAGGAACATAATTTACCAAAGTCCTAGCTGGGAGGTCATCGGCTCCTTGATGCTATGCTCCCAGCTGCAAAGAAGAGGAGGGGGTACTTTGGGATTTTCCCAGACGATATTCTGGTATGAACTCAAAGCTTAAGGAGCAACTGGTATGATTTTTTTCACTGTGAAGCAATATAATAACATTTAAGAAAATTTAAAGAGAGGAAACGACTATTTTTTGGTTCTGCCCTTTTCAAACCCAACTGCAAATCATTTTATATCCTTTCATAATCTGCTTTTTCTATGGAAACTAGGTGGACTAAACTAAATATTTTAAAGCATTTTTATAGCTAAAAACATCCTTGCGCCTTACTACTGCAACAGGTGTAACTCTACAGAGTGATGTGCATCTCCGTGCTTCCAATGGGGTGGGAAAGTCCTGGAATCTCCACCCCGGGCCTGGCAGGACCCCTCCATCTGCTGCCTCCCATTCTGCTCAGTCCATTATCCTGTTGCGTCTGAACATCATGGGCCCAAGCACGTGACAGTCTGTATTTAAGCATCTAAGACTGTTTCCTTTCCCAAGGTGAGTTCAGGGACACCAACTCTGCAACAGAATTTTCTCCAAGAGTCCTGTAGTCAAGCGAGATTGGAAGACCCAAATAGTAATAGGTTGGACCATATGAAATTGCCAACATTTGATTGATTTTGACCTACAGAAATGATTATTTCAAACGGTTCAACCTAGTATATACTCCCCTGGGACATTCACTATGCAATGAGCATATTAAAGTCCTAAAGTTAAGGAAATCTATTTGATTGTGGTTGACCCAATGTTATGAAAATGTAATCCTTTTAAACATAATACTTATTTATATCCATCAGGGGCTGGAGTAATTACAAAAAAACGGAGGGCATGAACAGAAAGAAAGCACAGTAATGAGGGGGCCCCGGGCAGTACGGAGGGCTGAGCCCAGGAGAGGAGAGCAGGCCGGTAGTCTCCTTCCCAGGACGCCCGCTCATCTTTGCTGTCCAAAGTCATCATAGTTTTCAGAGCTTCCCCTTCTACAGAATTCTTCCATCATTAACCTTCCTCCAAACAGCCTTTTTTTTTTTTGGTAACGAGTCTCTGCCCTTTTCTCTCTTATAAACACGAAGGGAGGGTTCATGAGGTGACATCAGTGGCTCACCCCATATTCCTCAAGTGACAGATACTAAATAAACACAGTGTATTATTATGACTGCCCTCTCATTATTATAATTATTAATCAGTTCATCCTTTCAGGGTATTATTATCTTCCTAGTTCATAGGTGTTCATCTAATTTGCTTACAACTTGGAGGCGAGCTAAGCTAGTCTGGAGCTGGGAGGAGACTCACCCTGAGGTGAGGCTGCAGGTGCCTTGGGGAGCGTCTCACACGCTTTGTAAGGAACCTAGACACATAGTCCAATTTGAATTTGTTCTCCCGGCACCAGAGCCAATGTCTGAGACAGAGAATGGAACTGTTGGACAGGTTAGGTTCAGGGGGAGTACAGTGAGGCAGTGGCTGGGCCACGACTAAATCCTCGGTGCTTCCACCCCACCCCACCCCACCCCACTCTCTGGAATCCTTCCCATGACAAAGCCTTGAACAGGGCTGCCTGTCACTCCCATGCTACTTAATGGTCGTCAGTGTAACTGATTCTCTGGGGAGTGACTAGGCATTTGGACATCACGCAGCACCTCCCGTCCTCTAGCAGGTGTTAGGTGTGGGTAGGAATTAGGTAATACTCTGGGGAAGTGCAAGATAGGAGGTGAAAGGTAGAGTGCTGCTTCCTGTGAGAGCACAGAGTTCATTTAATTAGCTGGCCCCTGTAACTGGGTGGAATTTAAATGACATTAAATGAGACCCTGGTGGCTTTGTGCCCTGCAGTGGGAAGCACTGCCTAGAGCAGCCGTGGGCAAACTACGGCCCGCAGGCCGGATCCGGCCCGTTTGAAATGAATAAAACTAAAAAAAAAAAAGACCATACCCTTTTATGTAATGATGTTTACTTTGAATTTATATTAGTTCACACAAACACTCCATCCATGCTTTTGTTCCGGCCCTCCGGTCCAGTTTAAGAACCCATTGTGGCCCTCGAGTCAAAAAGTTTGCCCACCCCTGGCCTAGAGTGACCATGCCTACAAAAGACACTCCCGTCCCCGCAGACACATTGCTGCAGCGTGCAATGGCCTGGAAGGGTGAGAGCGAGCCTTTTAGGTTTCTCATGATGTAAAGCGGAAACGAAGCCTCCGAGTCAGGCTCAGGGAAAGAGCAAACACTGATCCACCCTGAACAAGCCATGTCACCTTTCAGATCCTCACATCTCATCTGTCGTCTGTCCGTAAAAGTCAAGTCATCGTAAATATACAGGGGTCGGCAAAGAGACAGCCAAATGCCCTGGAGGCAGGGCAGAGACAGGGCTGCTCTGGGGCCTGGACCACTCCGAGTCTCACCACTGTGCTCCTGACATCTGGACAGACACCGCCCCAGGCATGAGCAGTGGAGACGGAGGGTAAGGGGCCCCATCCACTACATCTCGCTTCTCATTCTCTGTATCCCAGCTCCTATCCAATACTTCTTCTTTTTTTTTTTTTTTTGCAACATACTATATTCATTGCACTCTCCCGGCCCCCAATGAAACAGGACATTATAAAACTGCAAGGAACATACTGGAAAACTCTAACAAAGAGCTTGCTCCTCTAATGCTGCTAAGGCAGAGAAGACAGGAGCTGTGACCAGTTAGGACTCTGACTCGTTTCTGCAGCTGGGCCTCAGCCCCCTAGAGATGTCCCTGCAGGTACAGTCCACACGGAGAGAACCGGCCCCTGGCTGCGTGCCTCCAAGTCCCCGGGACTGTGTAATTTCAGCCATTTTCCCTATTGTCCCAGCAAGCCATTGACATAGCCCGGAAACTCAAATAGTCAGGAACCCAAAATATGCCCTTCAGACCGCTCACCCCTGAACTAACACGAATGGCCTTTGTCAAACCACATTTCCTGGTTTTGAAAGAGCGCTCCTGTAACCAGAGACCGCTCCAGAGCAACAAAGCAGCCTTTCCTGCAGGACATGCCACAGTGGCACTGCCCAGGGTTCATTCTCCCCCTTTTCTCGGGGCGCCTGTCTGTGTGCCACGGTTTCCTGGCCTTCCCTGGCTTTCTCAGCTCCGGTAGCTGCCAGAACGACTATATTTGACTGAGAGGTGAAAAGTTGTTTCTGTCCTTGCTTTTGGATTAAATATACCCATAAAGGAGGAGGAAACTAAGAAACATTGTGAATATTAAACTAACAAAGCTTCTTATCCTAACTTCTTAAACCTAAGCCAAGATTTGACGTGGCTGGTGCAGCTTCATGGGCACCAGCCTTGGTTCTTTTCTCATCTCCATTCTTTTCTCTCTTACGGCCTTTAAGATTTTTGCCTTGTTCTTCCCGGTATGTTATGAGAGGCACAGGTAACCAGTTTCTGGAACAATGGAGAAGTGGGGAGGCACTGCTCTCAGGCCTAGCGGGGGGTCTCGGTCTGTAACACAATCTGCCTCTAAGTGTCTCTGAGGGAGACCTTCTTCCCCTAACTCTACCCTTCATCCCTCTGACCTTGAAATAAATCACACTTTATATCCACAGTCACCCTGGTTCTGGATGGGGCCTTAGCCTCTTGGTAGCAGGAGAGGACACTAACATTTTTAGTGCCTTTGCCAGCACTGTGGAACAGAAATTGTACACATTATAAAGAAAGGCACCAAGTAAAGAAGGTAGCTCCCTCACTGACCCTCAAATATTTCTGACTTCAAATTCAAAAATAATGCCTTAAGCATTAAAAAAAATGGCAGCGGTACCCACCAATGTCCCTACCAGCTAGCATGTAATTCAAAGTATAAAGAATACAAAACCATTTTTAAAAAAAAAGTATACACAAGTCAAAAGAGAAAACACTTCTTTCTAGTTTCCTGATTATAAATTTCTAGATGAGTTTATTGAACCTTAACTTTTATCTCTGTCCCCTTGTTTGTGAGTCTGTTGGTCAGGTGTGGGAATGGCAGGTTGCCACCCCTGCTTTTCTAATGCCGTGGGGCAAGCTGAGTTGGCCTAGTGCCGTGGTCGGCAAACTCATTAGTCAACAGAGCCAAATATCAACAGTACTTCTTCAAAAAAAACTCGCCCAGGCCGAAAACCGACTTCTGCGCATGGGCCACCAAGTTTCAATCGCACTGTACGCGTGCCCGCACGTGGTATTTTGTGGAAGAGCCACACTCAAGGGGCCAAAGAGCCGCATATGGCTCGCGAGCCGCGGTTTGCCGAGCCGCAGTTTGCCGACCACTGGCCTAGTGGGTCGATCGCCCAGTGCTGCCTGGTACACTATGCTGGTCAGCAAGGCTTTCTTTGGTCTATCTCTTGAAGTTCCTGATAGCTTAGACCTCTGGACCGCACAGCTTTGTCCATGACTTGTTTCTCCAAGTTGTTAATATGCCTGAAACAAATCCTTTGGATGGCCATTAAGGCTGACTCTACCCCAGGGTGAAATTATACATTTGCTCTTCAGTTTTTATAGCATCACCTAGTAGTCTATTGGGCATGAAGCCTTAATGGTGGGGGCTGTATTCTCTCCATGTCACATCAGAGTCTATAATACCTGCTGGGGTCTATACATATACTCTATGTCTCGAATTTCCTTTTCTTTGAAGACATAATTCCATAATTTTTCTGGCTTCCTTTGTTACTTTGAAAAGTAAGCTATTAGTCTACTTGTCATTCTTTTCTAGGCAATCTGTCTTCTCTCTCTCACTGCTTTTAAGATTTTTGCTTTGTTCTTCTTCAGTTGCACTATGAAGTGTCTTGTAGTTTTCTTTTTATTTACCTACTTATGATTCATTGAGCTTCCTGAATCTGAAGATTGGGATTATTTCATAAATACTAAGAAATACTCAATCTTTTCCTCTTCATTTATTGCCTCTCTCTCACTTTGTATTCTGTCTTTCTGGACCTCTGATTAGATATAAATATTAAAATTTCTCATTTTGGTCTTCGTGTGTCTTACCCTCTCTTTAATGTTTAATATTTCAACTCTTTTGCTTAAGCAATTCTCTCTTTCAGTTGTATCCAATCTACTAGTTAATGTGTCTGGTTGAGTTTTAAATTTCAATTCTTTATTTGTCATTTCTTAGATGTTCTGTTTGGCTCTTTTTCAAATCTTTATCTGGTCAGTTTTTTTCATCTTTTGTTCCTTATTCAAGCTTTCCATTCCTTTATTCATTTATTTTAACACATTAAGAAGGCTTATTTTATATTCTGTATCTAATGGTTTCAATATCTGAAGCCTTTTCATTTATTCTGTTCATGGTGCCTTTTTCTTGTACCCTTAGGGGGTTTTTATTATAAGCTTGTATTTGGGGAAGTTTCTTTGCTGAAATCCTTTGAGGCCCGGATGGAGAACGCATTTCTTCAGAGATTCTTTGCTTTTGCTTCTATTAAGCATTGGAACTTTACCAACTAGGAACCCTTTAGACTTAATTTTTGGTTTGGGGTTCTTCAGGACTGGGGCATGTAAATTCAGACCTCAAATCTCAGGGAGCGTTCTTCTCCTCACCCAGAACTAAGACCAAATGAGGTTAAATGTAAGCCAAGATTGGACTTGGCTGGTGCCTTTAGGGGAGTGGAGGGTTCTAGCTTATGTGGTTCTCCAATTAGATTCTCCAGCTTGGGTGGCCCCTTGGCTGTGTCTCTGATATTCTGACGGCTCTTTTGTCACTGGAATTTGTAGACAGCCACTGTGTTCAGTTCCCTCTTATCTGTCTAGAGCAGCCGTGGGCAAACTATGGCCCTCGGGCCGGATCCGGCCCGTTTGAAATGAATAAAACTAAAAAAAAAAAAGACCGTACCCTTTTATGTAATGATGTTTACTTTGAATTTATATTAGTTCACAAAAACACTCCATCCATGCTTTTGTTCCTGCCCTCCGGTCCAGTTTAAGAACCCATTGTGGCCCTCGAGTCAAAAAGTTTGCCCACCCCTGGTCTAGAGTCATGTTTTTTTTGCTTCACTTTTAGCCTCTGAAATCTCATTTTTCTTGCCAGCAAAACCAAGTGTTCAAAAATGTGTGTGGTTTTATTTTATTCAGCATTTTAAACATTTTTAGTAAGATTATTACTTCTTTTAAGGATATTTCTATGCACTATTGCTAAAAATTTTAATTTTCATTCCCTGAAAAGTTCCTTTTTTCTTTTAGAAGGATATCTCTATTGTGAAAGTCATTTGTAGATAGTAATGACTGAAATGGCTGAAGTTCAGCAAGGACTCAAACACAGCTGTTATCAATTAATGCCTTCTCCAGGTTCCCTTCTTGACCCCAGCCAACCAGGTCTTCTATTTCCAACTCTCCAAGGCATTTTGTAATAATTCATAGTGTCAGCAAGATTTCACACACCACAGTTTTATAAAATATTATTTTCCTTTAAGGAGGAAGATAAATGAGAATTTCTCCCATAAATGGCTACTCAAAAGTTACAAATGTGCTCGTTGCTGTTATGCGCCCACTGTATGCGCCCACGTCTAAAAGATGAGAACGTGTGTCCCAGCAGGTGAGGGTTTGCCATGGACTCCGGGTAGGACCTTGGAAGACTGCAGACACATTCCTGTGGTTTCCGAGATTTGCTGGTCTGCTCTTTGGTGGGGAGATTTTCTGGTGTCGCTGATGTGAAGAGAGTGAGTGACAGAAGCCTTGGGCCTACAAATAGGACCCTGTCTCCCATTTGGGAACACAGGCATCAGACTGTTAAGACAGGGATAGGTGCTTTGGTAGGGAAGAGCTCTGAAGGCGACATGTGCTTGTTCCCAGCTTTATTGATGAATACACAGAACTGACCCAGGGCTAGGCTTCCTGAGAGGAGACAGCCCAAGCACGTCTTTGAACGTGGTCAATGACAGCACGGGCCTCCTATAGGCACCCAAAGGGTGACAAGTCCAGCAGTCACTGTGCTTTCAGGTGCTGCCGAGTCATCTAGATTGCAGATCACTGGGACTCTGCAGGCCATCCATCTGCCTGCCGCACAGATCACGGTGACTGATGGGGAGAGAGGAATCATGGAGATGTGCCCTCCCCAGAGACAGCCTGTCCTGTCCTTCCCCATCAGAGCTTCTCAGTTCCAGCTCCCGCTTCCCAGCGCCCATCCCAAACCCCAGTGCCTGGCTCTCCTCTCTCATGGAGCCCAGCCTTCTGAGATTCACCTTCCAACCCCACCCCTTTCATCCACGAAGGAAAGAGAAGAAGCAAGCTCCAGGCTGGGTTCAGGAGTGAGGTCAGAGGCAAGTCGGAGCCAAGCCAGGCTTTGAATGGGCCGCTTTGGGGGGCCAGAGAGGAGGTGGAAGGCTGTTCTAGGCAGAGGGCGACAGGGGACAACACAGATCAGTTTGATCAGAACACAGGGTTCCAGAAGGGGAGAAGCGTTGGACAGACAGCTTGCCGTATCTGGGGAGAGTCTTCACTTCTAGGCTTAGTTTGAACTTGAATCTGTAAGCAGTGAGAAGTCATTTACATTTGGGGTAGGGCGAAGGGGTAAAAATAATAATCAACATTTACAATTCAAAATAATATCTAATATTTATACATTAATAGTTTGTTTCTTTAGACCCTTACAACAGTCCTGTGGAGCTGTTTAATCTGGACACAGGTATGGAGCGAATTGCAGTGCTGCTCAGGTGTGCAAGCCCCCTGCTCCCATCGAACTCCAGGCTCTCTGGGGAGTTGATGGGGGCGAGGGGAGATAGTGCCTTCTTTTTGTTTCTTCCATCCCAGAAATGACCAGGCTGTCACTGAGCAGTGCCCCCATGGGCCTGAGGAGGCGGGTGGGGAGGGCTGAGGGGACAAGGTTGAGACAGTAGGAGGGGGCTGTGTGTGACAGCAGCCAATTTGAAAAGGAAGTGCTAATTAGCAGCCAAACCGCACTGCAGGTGCTGTGAGCACCCCTGGAAATCTCTCCTAAACTCCAGTTTGGAGACTTACAATTAGGCTGTTTCAGTCCAGACCACACAGGCTGCTTAGGGGATACCCGGCTCTTCTAACAGCACGGACACGTCTGGGAGGTTCAGAAAGGGTTTGAAGCGTGTGTGTTATTAAACACAACGGGATGTTACACTGCAAGAATCTTCTGGAAATGTTTTCTTCTCTGCAGTGAGAATGAGGAGGAAGGGGAAATGCAGGTATGATTAGGGAAAGGACTAGTAATCACCTTGCACGGACTTCTGTCTCGCTTTGCTTGTGCCTCTGGGAAACAGTGAACGAGGCTGATGAAATGCCGGTGTGTGCTGCATGGACATCAGGGGAGCAGTTATAGACGGCGCAGGCTTAAGAAAATAATGGAATGGCTCTGCTGCAAACTCAAATACTGTTCAGGGAAAGGTGTCTGTTTATTAATATTCTGTGTTTTTCCAGCTGAGACGCTCCTTCTAGTTTTCCTTCCAGAGTCTCAGACAAAAGATCCCTCCTGACAGAGATGGACTTCTTCAGTCAATGAATAATGGGGCAAGTGGTCCTTCCACAGGGGCAGCGGCACAGAATATGTGCCTGGAGACTTATCTGAATCCTGGGCTTTGCCAAGCTTTGGGTTTACATAAAATACGGCATCATAATGAAAGCCATGGATGAGGAAGTCTCAGACCCAAGCCAATCCTGCTCTAATTTCTCTGGGGGTGAGCCCTTGAATAAGTTACTTAATATTAGGCCTCAGTTTCCCCATCCATAAGGCAAAGATAACAGTACCTATCTCATAGGGTTGTTGTGGGGATTGAATGAGATAAATGAGGTCATGTACTCAGTTAATATCAGCTATCACTGTTATGTTATTAACCAAGGTTTTAGGCACCATATCAGAACACCTAACTACAATGAGGGCAAGGCCAGAGGAAACCTCAGGGAAGATCAGTACAGAATCATACAACTACCTGCATCAGAAAGGGACTTTCAAAATGGTCCCACCCTTACCTGGTGCCAGAAACTCTCCCCTGCCCACATCTCTCCCTAAGTGGTTTCTCAGCCCTTGTTTGTACACACACATCTAATGACGTAACTCTTCGGTCTCAGGCAAGTACCAGAGAGCTCTGTTGGGAAGTTTCTCTGTACATAAAGCTCAATCTAACCTCCTAGAACTTTCGCCTACTGGCTTCATTCCTTGCAGAGTGATGGAGATAGGCCCAGATGGCATCTCCTTGTCAATCTCTTCCTGACCCTCCAGTTACTACTCTTCATGCTCATGTTCTCCTGCCCCTGGATCAAAGCTGGCCTTGATTTCACCAACACAAAGAGAAAAAGGAGAGGCATGTAGAGATGAGGAAACATTCTCTACAGAAAATAAAAGATTCTTCAGGGGAAAAAATACTGAATAGACAATAATCTAAGCGTCTCAGAAACCTAGAACCCATATTAATCAATATTTAAAAAAATGGTTACAGAACACATGCTCTGTTCCACATAGTGTTTAAAAATAACGCCGCCTTTTCTCCTTTTATGGGAAAAAACAGAGAAACTTTTTGGACAGGCTGAAATCAATGTCTTCACTCTCAGCATTCCTTTATAGACCTAGTCACTTTTTCAGTTTACAAATAAAGTAATATGTCTGATTTTTTTTTCAAACATTTACTTGATTTACTCAAATATTCTGCTTGGTATATTTAATTTTAAAGTAGAACTTATTCAGATTAATCACACGTTTGCTCACGTCATCTAGTTTTCCGAGTGTTAATCCTTTATGGGATGCACAGTGGAAGAAGGCGGATGATCTATAGGAATGTGGTACCTCTCAGTTCTGTCAGTATTTGAGACAGAGGCAGGAACTAGAGACCGTAGAAACCATTCATGCTTGAATGGAACAAAGAGGCCTTATGTCTTCCAGAATGAGTGCGCTCCGTACTGAAGCAGACCCAGAAGCCCTTGTTTCTAACAAGGAACTATGGGAGCTATGGAGGAATGCGGATGAGGGAAGCCTTCTGAACTGTTGGCCTCCTGCCTGCCACATGGGACTTTTTCTAGAAGTATGGTTCTTAGGAGCACAGGCTCGTCCATTAGACTCCTGGGTTTGAGACCTGGCTCTCTTCTCCCACTTCCTAGCTGTGAGAGTTTGGTCAGTTATTCAGGCTAAGCCTCAGTTTCCCCACATGTAAAAAGGCCATGATAGTGATACTTACGCATAGCATTGCTGAATGAAGGAGGAATGAGACACTGTATGCATATGTAGCACTAGCACACACAATATGCCCGATCAGCACTGGCGTCTTTGTTTTATCCTCATGGACCTCAGGGAGAGTGAGACTTTGTCCTTAAACGATAGGTATCTCTATCCCAGTTTATTTCTTGGAAATCCAGTAACAGCCTGTCTGCTGCAGTGTCTGTTTCTATAGCACCGATTAGCTCATACATGGTTGGGACACGGGGGAATGAGGACAGTTATATCACGGAAGTTGCGTTGGTTCACATGCATCTTCCCCAAGGCAAGGGGGCTGAAACAGCAGAGAAGAATGACAGCTTCACTGGGAAGGGCTCCGTGCGGCTTTCAGTTCTTTGCTTCTTACCATTTTACACGAGCACCTGCTTCTGGAGCGCTCTCCCCCCGAGAAGCACATCCTGGCCTTGCACGTCCCAGGGGTGTCCTTCCCTCTGTATCCCAACTTCACTGGCTCATAGCACCCTAAGTCAGAGTTTCTGCTCAGTTGTTTCTGTGCATTTTTTAACCCTTAGCTGAGGATATGTTTTTATTAATTTGAGGGAGAGAGAGAGAAATATTGATGTGAGAGAGAAACATTGATCAGTTGCCTCCCGTACACACCCGGCCAGGGATCAAACCCACAACTTTGTGGTGTACAGGACGGCGCTCAACCAACTGAGCCACCCGGCCAGGGCTCTGTGCATGTGTAACATCCCTGACCGGCTTCTGGCCCTTCTGCACTGCCTGCTTTGGCCGAGCAAGTTATCCCAAGGTACCGGTTACTGTTTCCGTTAGGGACCCATTACAGAGTCACACGGGTTTTCAGTGATCTGCCCTTACCTTAACCTTATGTTTTCCCGTCAGCCCTGTTACCGTTATAGTGCGATTTTATAGAATGTGAGGTTTTTCAGGAGCACAATATACCATTTCTTAACTGAAATACCTCATTTCTTTCAAGTGCTGCAGAAAGACACAAAAAGGAGGCGAGAAGGGCCACTCGGATGGCAGAGTCGGGGGTGCAAGGTGGTCCCTCCCTGGTGGCTCCGAGTTCTGTGTCCCTAGAAAGCACCTCTTCCCAGCCCAGAGCCCTACCGTGTGGTGCTTGGTCCTGACGCGTCCAGGGCAGCAGCATAACCCTGTTCTCCGTGTGTCCGCTTTGGAGAGAGAGGAGGGAGCAGCACGAATCGCTAAATATATCCCTGGATAAAGCCTCTTTACTTTCTTTGAAACTAGTTCATGGAAATGCACTTTGAATTCCTGTGAGAACATGCTCCTCTCTTTACTGAAGCCCCGATCGCATTCTGTCTTGTGCTATTACAGTGGCGTGCATATGCGTGTGTGTGCGTGTGCGTGTGCGTGTGTGTGCGTGTGTGTGTGTTTTACCTGAATTGCACTGTGATTCCTGAGGGCAGGCCCTTGTTGACTTCCTCCCTGTGTCTCCTCCCCTTTGCCCGCACAGTGTCTTTCACGTGGTAATCACTAATAAATACTCGCTGCGTGAACAAACCCTCCAGAAGCACTGACTCGCGTCTGGGCCCTTCTGTGCAGAGTAACCACTGTGCCCTGTGAATGCCAATGCAGTGGTTAGAAGACCTAGTTTTGCATTAAAAATTTCCTGTAGCATAGCTATTGGAAATTATGCTGGGGAAGTGAAAACCAAAAAGCAGTGTAAGAACACCTGATGTGAAATATTTTATTCATCGTTTTAAAAAATTAATAAGCAGCAGGAATTATTTAATTTGGCTGCTCTGATAGTTGCTGCTTCGCTTTCCAAGGTTCTGCAAGTGGAGCGGTTCCCCGAGGGAACAGCAGTTCAGAACAAAGCTCAAGGTGATCCTGCTTAGACAGGGAACCTGCTGACAGATGGGTTCTGCTTCCACAGCAGGGGAAGCGTGGGTCTCGGGGAGGGAGATGAGCTCCCAGCCTCCACTGTCCCATTCCTACTGGTGAGCGTACAGGTATCTGCTCCGTGTCCTTGCTGTCCAGCCCCCCACGGAGAGGGTGGGGGACAGCATATCTGTGGTGGGTGGGGGTGGGTCTATGGTGATTAACATGGCTGGAGTGCAGGAGGCCAGGGGGGACCCGGGGGAAGTGTGGGGAGAGACAGTCTGGAGAGAGAGGACGAGAACCCCTTTGAAAGACCCTGTGGGCTACATCACAGAGTGGAATCTTATCAGGAGGGAAACAGGAGGGCACTGGGAGTTTTCAGACTATCACCAGGACTACCGTGATCATCAGTGTTGTCATCATTCTTGCCAACAGCTCAGTAGCTGACCCACAGGGTAGGCCCCACAATACCCATCAGCACCACCAAGGCAACATGTACTAAGTTAGAAACACATGCTTGTTAGGTAACCGTGGCAGAAAAGCAAGAATGAGAATAGCTAATACTTATAGAAACCATAGAGAATAGCTAATACTTATAGACGCTGCCTATGTGCTGGGCACTTTTCTAAGTGATTTTGTAAAATGGGTTAACTCAATCTTCACAAGACCGGAAGTTGAGGTCCCACAATTAGTAAGTGGTGGTGCTGGGACTGGCACTGTGCAGGCTGGGTCCAGAAGCCTCAGTGATCACCCCATTTCCCACTTTCAACTAGGCTGTCGCCCCTAAGCTGCTGCCATAGAGAAATTCTGAAGTCACTGCTGACCCTGGCAATGTGGACAGACTGCTCGCGGGGATACCTGACGGGAGAGTTGCACTAATGCTGGGGAGGCATGGGGGTGAGCAGGCGCAGGGAAGGGACAACAGAGAGAGGAAGGAGAGAACAGGACTGGATGATTCAAACACATGTGAAAATGCACACTGAACCCTGAGCACCAAGGCTGGGACCTGCTACTTTGATGTATCAAAATACTATGATATTTTTATTATTATCAGCTGGATTATTCTCCAGGTTTAAGTCACTAGCTTTTCCTAATAAATTTAATCAGGCAGGTGCAATTAAGTGCTTTTAAAAATTTTAGATTGATTTGAGAGAGAGCTAGAGAGAGGCATCAATTTGTTGTTCCTCTTATTTATGCATTTATTCCTTGATTCCTGTATGTGCCCAGACAGGGGATCAATGTGAGAGAAACACATTGATTGGTTGCCTCCCACACATGCCCTGCAACCTCCCATATGGGAATGACACTCTAACCAACTGAGCTACCCAGCCAGGGCAACTCAGCTTTTTTAATAATAAAAAGTAATATATGAGTAGCCCTTTATGGATCATGCAACATTCATTGTCAACTACATCGTTCGATCTTAAAGCAACCCTCTTGTATTAGTTTGCTGGTGCTGCTGGCACAATGTACCGCGAACTGGACGGCTTAAACAACAGAAATTTACTGTCGCACACTTCTGGAGGCGAGCAGTCCAGGTGTCGCCTGGGTTGGCTCCTGAGGGAGCATCTGTTCCCAGCCTGTCCCCTGGCTTCTGGTGACCTGCCAGCCATCTTTGATGTCCCTTGACTTACAAATCTCTGCTTTCCTCTTCACGTGGTGTGTTCCCTGTGTGTGCATGTCTGTGTCCAACTCTCCCCTTTTCGTAAGAACAACCATGAGTCATATTGGATCAGGGGCCCACTCTACTCCAGCATGACCTCATCTTAACTAATTACATTGGCTACAAACCTATTTCCAAATAAAGTCACTTTCTGAACACTGGGGTTAGGACTTCAAAGTAAGAATTTGGGATGGGGGGGGACACACTTCAACCCATAACACCTTTGTAGCAGGTAAAGCAGGAATTATTCTTATTCCCATTTTAAAGATAAAGAAACTGAGTCTTAGAGAGTTGAAGTCATTTCCCCAAGGCAGGTCAATCCCAGGGCCACAAATGCAAGTCTGCTGCCTGACTCAGTGGTTGAGAGAGCCAGACAGGGCCTCTTGCTGTGAGATTGTCTAGCTATTCTCACACACGTGGGCCAGTAAGAACTGAGGCTGCAGCGAGCTGTGTAAACAGAGGAGAAGCAGTCATATGCGGTCTCCTCTTGGAATCAATTGCAGATGCCCTAGTATTAAAAGCTCCATTCTGCTTCTTCAAGTGCTGCCCCTCTGGCTGGACCTCCTGAGGGTCTGACCTCCAGGGGAACTGTTTACCCAAACTGTTCCTTGTAGGCCCAGCCCTGAGCCAATGGGAGCTGGGTACAATGAGCCTATTCAGGGCAGGAAGTGAAATGCCCGTGCTTCCCCTTCTCTCTATAGCATCATTCTTCGCCTCCCTGTGCCTTTCTTTTGTCCTGCCTGTTGAGTAACATCGTGTGGTTGTGGGCAGTGTGAGCTGCCAGCAGCGAGAGGGTGTGGCTGGGGACACCGGCCTGAGGACCTATGCACCAGGGTGGGCAGCGATGGGCAAGTTTCCCAGGAACTGCTCTGCAACACACCAGCTCTGACGCGCACCTCCTGCTCTGCCTGTCACTCTCCCCGGCTAAAGCTGGTGGCCCCTGGGTTCCCCTGAACAGAGAGGAGCGACACACCCCATTTGCGAGCCCCCACCCTTGGGAGACAGTGTGGGAAGAAGGCAAGTGCAGATTCCAGAGAGAGAGAGAGTCCAATCCGAGCTCTGCCACTTTCCATCCGTGTGAATTTAGGGAAGATACTTAACCTCCCTGTCACTGCCTCATGGGTGAAATGGAGCCGATAACTTTGTTTACCTCACAAGGTTAGCGTGTGGATAAATGATATAACCCCCAGATGGTGCCTGGAACACGTCTGCCACATAACTCTAGCACTCGGTAAATGTAAGCAATACTTCCTTGTTTGTTTCCCAAATGCCATTTGTTAATCTGGTCACTGAAAATTGGCAGGCGACATAATAAGAAGTTAACAGTGGTTATGTCTGGCTGATAGAATATTTGCTTATTTGTATTTTCTAACCTTTCGGTAATTAATATATATTCATTGTTAATAAGAGAAAATAAGGTCCTGCTGAGGATCTGTGGGACGCAGTGGACTAGGGAATAGTGAGTACAGGGTGAATGTGACCACGGTCAAAGTCTGAAGTCTATGGGAGGAGACGAAACAGGTAGGTGAATGCTCCTAGAGGGGTGGGCAGCAATGCTCAGGGTGGGCTGGGTGTGTGACCAGTGCTCCCCAAGTGGCACCTGCACTACAGAGGTATCGTCAGTCTTGTCCCAACAGTCTTTGTGCATGGTCTTCCCTGGTCTGGACACAGGAAAGAAAGACGATACATCAGTCAAATAAAAGGGCCACTCCTTTAACCTACCTCGTGCCCCGGGGGGACGGGGCAGAATTGTGGAGATTCCTTCCTAAGGTGCCCATTTCTAGGAATATGTTGAAGAGAAAGTTGGGGGGCTTTTGGTAGCACCTCTTAGGACAGAGATGAGCCCGGGTTGCAAATCAGCATGTCGCACGGAATGAAGTAATTTCCTGTTTCTCTCTCTCTCCACAGCATTATTAGCATCATCATTGTGTTGGCTGGAGCCATTGCCCTTATCATCGGCTTTGGCATTTCAGGTATGTGATTTCCTGCGTCACCACAAGCCGTTCGCCCCTCACCACTGAGCCCCCAACCACTCAGTGTGGCAGAAAGGAAAGAGCGCGGCTCGTGGACCCAGAAAGCCTCGGAGTAGAGCACTGGGCCTCCTCCTTACTGACTGCATTCTCCTCGCATTAGTCACTCATCTCTGTGGGCCTCAGTTTCCGCATTTACGGAGTGGAGCAAGCAATGTCTGCGTCACCAGGCGGTTGAGAGAACCAAATGGAACGCTTATCAGAGCGCTCTATCTATCAGACAGCGCTCAAGGTGTTCTGGGGTCAGAGGTGAAGTGCTGCAGGGCTGAGCGGTTCTAGCAATGGCTGGCCTGGGCGGAGGGTTCCTTTGCAATGAAGCCTCAGCTGAGCTGTTAAAGAATAGCAAGTCTTTGCACACAGGGGGCTCCGGGAAAGAGAAGACAGGCTGTGGCTGTCATCCCATGTGGTTCCATGTAGGAAACATGGATGGTGCGCTTCGGAAGGCAGCTATCTGATGGCAGCTGCGAGGAACGGTCTTTTTCCTCCTCTTCTGTGTCTCAAAAGCATCTATTATTTAAGCCACATTAATTAAGACACTGGGTGAGCTGGTCGGCAGCTGTCTGCGCTGAGGCAAGTGCTTGGCTCCATTTCCCTTCAGCTGTCTGACTCAGGCCAACACGTGTATTTGAACTCAGTCTGTGGCCAGAGCTGTCACTTCAGGACTTTATAGTTTCAGCCGCCTTTTCTCTGTCACTCTCCTCCACTGAGGGTGTGCTGCCATCCCGGGTGACGTGTAAGGAGGGAGAGGCAGCGGAAAGGGCCCTGACCCTACTTGGTCCCTGTGCTGTCGCTCACTCACTCACTGGGTGACTTTGAGCAGCTCTGTGTGGTGGGAGAGCTTAGGAATCAGACAGATGCTCTAATCTCTGGCCTGACACCAATGGTCTAGGTCCATTTGGATATAACTTAACTTTCCAGACAGTTTCCTCGCTGGTAAGGCAGTCAGAGTAGTTATGGGGACTAAATGACAAAGATTTGTACAGTGCCTGACGCGTGTGTGTAATAGGTGGCTGCCATTATTATTTATGGTGACACCAACAGTGCTATTCAGAGTTTGCTGTTATTGATGCATTCGTATACCACCTCCTGACGCTTGCACAATTTCCCGGTCACATCAAGGCAGGCCCCCTCTGAAGTTAGGGAGGCCAGGGCAGGAAGCCACAGGACACAAATTCTCCATCTTTGGACACTGGGTAAAAGTTACAGGCTACTCAATAAGCCAGTCAGGCATGTGCTTATGGCACCAAAACAGGAGCATTGAACAAATTGTTTGGAACAAAATTGATATTTTAAAAAATTGTACTCATCTGAGAAAATGAACAGCTATTGGCTTTTCTTACACTTGTTTTATAGTTTGTAATT
The DNA here is from genome assembly GCF_000147115.1 of Myotis lucifugus. NCBI lineage: Eukaryota > Metazoa > Chordata > Mammalia > Chiroptera > Vespertilionidae > Myotis > Myotis lucifugus. The sequence goes on from NW_005873239.1 coordinate 23,303, forward strand.
TTTCTATGTTTATAAGAGGTGAGTGGGCTCACTGTTTCAGTGAGAAGGCTCTCTACATATCTCAGTCTGGCCCTGGATAGCAGCAGATAAGATGGAGCTTGACACTAGCTCTACTACTCGCTACTTAAAGGGCTTTAGGAAAGCCATTTAATCCCACCGAGCCCCCTTATCCTCATTCATAAAATGATCGCTCTTATCTCCCGTGGTTTTATCAGGCTCACAATGAGTGACTATAAGTAAAGTACTTAGTAAACTGTTTCTTTCCTCCTGGTACTCTAATCTGCAATCTTTCCAAATGATTCTAGCTAATAACAGTTATCAATACCACTGATTGAAGGTTTAACATGTGGCAAACTGGGTACTTGTACGAAGCTCTTTACCTGCGTGTTAGCATTTAGACCACTGAGGGAACTACTGTTATTAAACATCCCATTTTATAGATGAAAAGCTATGGGATAAAGAAGTTAGAAAACTTGCGCAAGTAAGTGGCAGAGCTGGGATTTGAACCCAGACAGCCTGATACCTGCGCCTTGTTCTCAAACACTATGCTCTGCTGCCACTTCCCTACCGTGTGCCTGTATCTAGTCCGGCCCAGCATCCTTTCTAGTTTCTTCTCACAGAAGCAATTGCTACCACCAACCCTGCTCTCTTCTCTGGCAAGAGCGGGACTCACAGGTTCCACCCCAGGCTCCTCTGGCACAGGCGTAAACCTATGTGTTTCCACTTTTAAGCCATGTGCTGTGGGGCCCATCTGGACAGCTGCGTTCCAGCAGATGCTGAGTGACAGTCTGCTGAAGGCTTCCAGTATGCTCTCTATGCTACTGGACGCTGCAGAACCTGTCTTACTGAGTCCTTTCAAAGAGCAGTTGATTTTTCGGGGTTGAGGGCTCGATCCCCAGAAGGGGGCATACAGGAGGCAGCCAATCAATGGTTCTCTCATCATTGATGTTTCTATCTCTCTCTTCCTCTCTCTGAAAATCAATGAAAACATTTTTTTTTAAATAGCTGCTTGAAACTCATCTCCTACAGCCCTGTGGCTCACCAAATCACACAAGAGCCGCTGGTGGCTATGAGGCCTGGAGAGTCATATCAGACCAGTCTGTGTTCCCTAGAACACAGCTCCTTGAGACAGTATTTGTTTGCAAGTTTGTATATAGATTTCTTTTTTGTGAGAAGCAATATTTATTTCCTGTTGCTTGCATATTAAATTTTATTTTATCCCTTTTTATCATCATTTATTCACCTAACAAGTAAGTATTTATTGACTGCTTTCTGGGTACAAAGCAATGGCTTGGTCCTCGTGGTTTTTCAAGATCTCACAGGCCTTTATTCCTCCTCTTGATTTGCTATGGGGAGGGTAGGATTTAATCAACATTACACACATTCCATCTGCCACATCTGTAATGCAACCTTAAATGGTCTTGAGCCCACAGTGGTCCCTCAGGCTCCCATGGCTGCTACTTTTACTCATTAAGTTCTCTAAGAGAGCATCCAACAAATCCTCCACTTGTGGGCTCAAGGCCAACGCATTACAATTAATTCGGTAACGCAATTACCGAACTAAGATATGTCATTACCATTTCATTCTCTCCATAAACTGTGCTAATTATGTATTTTTCCTGAAAAGTAATTTTCAAATCAACTTTAATGGCACTTTATAAACTACAGTCAAATTTACCCTTCCTCTAATATAGTTACATTTGCTCCATGGTTTTATTGAGAATCTCTGTGTATTTTCATTGCTTTTTTAAAATATATATTTTTTATTGGTTTCAGAGAGGAAGGGAGAGGGAGAGAGAGATAGAAACATCAATGATGAGAGAGAATCATTGATTGGCTGCCTTCTGCACACCCCACATTGGGAATCAAGCCCACAACCTGGGCAGGTGCCCTGACCAGGAATCGAACCATGACCTCCTGGTTCATAGGTCAATGCTCAACCACAGAGTCACGCCGGCCAGGCTCACTGCCTTCTTTTTCACTGGCTCCCATCTCCCCCAAATTTAGATGTGGCAATCCTGCCAAATGTTCCTCACTCCCATAATCATTTTGGGTAGAACTATTAAACAGTCCCTTGATTTCTACTGACTTCCATTCATTTATTCATTCACTGAACAAATATATATTTTTCGTTCAGGCTGCCGTAACAAAATACCATAGACCTGGTGTTTAAATGGCAGACGTTTATTTTCTCACAGGTCTGGAGGCGGGGAAGTCCCCTCAGGCCCCAGGTGGCCCACCTCTCAGGCTTCCATCAGAGGAAGGGTGATCTGCTTTGCTCCGTTTACTCATTCAAATCTTAACCTCACCCAGAAACATCCTCACAGACACACCCAGAGTATCTGACAAAATGTCTGAGCGCTCCGTGGCCCAGTACAGGTGACACACAAAATTAATCATCACAGCAGTATAGGAACTACAGATATGATTCAAACAGTTTCTGCCCTTGAAAAGCCTACAGATTAGTGCCAGATAGAGACCGGAGACAAGGTAGAGGGGAGACAGCTGCTGTAATAAAGGCACAGGAAAGTGTTCAGGGACAGTAAGGAGAGAGTCTACTCATCTTGTCTTGGTAGATCAAAGGAGGGTTTCGTGAGAGGCTGCCCTCTGAACAGCCTTGAATATAAGCAGAACTTGGATAGCTGGTGACAAGAGAGGAGGGAACTATAAATTGGAGGTGCAAGATGAACAGAGGTGTGAAAATAATAGTATGATTGGCATAACCAGGATTAGCCAAGGCGGGGAAAGGGGTGTTTCGCATTCATATCACACAGTAAAACTTCGCACCATCCTCTCTCATGACTTCTCTCCCAAACCTACCACCTGCATGGCCATGCATGGCAGCTGCTCCCGTCTCTATTCCCTGTACGAGCCTCCAAACATCCCCCCAGTCCAGCCTGTGCACCTGTGTTTCCTCTGCCTTTTTTACTTATAACTTTTCTTCCATCAGTAGTTCTCTTTCTAATATAAACCCATCTAGCTTAGCTTCTTCAGGTCTGTCCCTCATCCATTACCTTCATCTACTTTATAAAGGCCTAGGGCCCAACTAGACAATTCTTACCCCTTGTGGGCAAGAGAGAATATCCTTATGTTCATAATGTTACCTCTGACATTTGAAAAATACCAAGTATGCTTGTGTATTTTTCCATTGAAAGCAGAAAATCAATAAATCACTTGATATGAACAGACAATATAGACTATGAAAGAAAGCAGTGGGAAATGAGGGTGGAAAGGTAACAATTAATGAGCATTTCCTATGTGCCATGCAGTATTTAGGTCTGAAGGCCATGCTGGGTAGTCTGAACTTGACTCCACAGTCCTTGGAAGTCATGGAAGACTAGTGATTAGAAAACTAACATGTTCATATTGTTCTTTACGCTCTACCTATAAGACTAACGCATGTGAAATATATTGGATGGAGGCAAAGATAAGAGGAAGGAATAGCAATAAGGAAGCTGGGAAGCGCTCAGCACCCATTTTTCTGGCTTTAAGGAAGAGAGGTTAGTGAAGACCATTTTAATATGAGGTATTAAAGGATACTCAGAGATTGGGATGGAACTCGACCTGAAAATCCTCAGGATCTACGACAGCTCTGGGAATGGGGGCACCTTCTTCATCTTTCTTTCATGGTCTTCCCACCCACCCCCCTACTTTTTGTGTCTGGCCCACGGTCCTCTTGGGCTCAAAGACTCATCCTCATCTCAGCTTCACATTCATACCCCAGAAGGAGCCTCTCAAGAAGATTCAGTTCATTGTATCAGTCCTACAGGCGTCCCCATCAGCAGCCCCAGTGCAGAAAGAAGGGCTGGTCCATCCTTCATAGACTGAGTGGGCTATCGGCTGGGCAAGTGCGGAAAAGGCAGTGGACACAGCTGGCTGCATGATTCATAT
>NW_005873240.1:0-5682 GCF_000147115.1 Myotis lucifugus
GAAGTAGACATACCAGAGAAGACAGACCCTGAGACAGCTCAAATGCCATTACTCATTGCTATTCAAGGAGTAAGTTAAAGGCCAACCACGGGCCATAACCCCTACAGGGTAGCATCTAGCTGTCAAAGTGCACAGGCACTGGGGGGTTACCCTCACAGGCAATGACAACACGCCTAGTGCTGGCCCTGGCCCCATATCTGCAGTTGGGGGCTGGGGAACTTCCTGTATCTCTGCAGTCTGTAACACTCACTACACCCTCATGGCAGTTCATCTTGCCATTCTTGCACTGGATGTTGGTGGTGCTGCAGATGCTACGAATGTTCCAGATGTCTTCATGGATGAAGGTGTTGAATTGCTTGCAACGAAACTGAGTCATCCTCCGTCTTTGCATCATCAAGTTACAGTATTTAACGTCGCCACCTGTCACTGTAGGATCCACATGTTGCCGCAGGAATCGTTTGTACATGGGCTGGCCATAGGAGGGCTGCACCAGCCCCAGCCCCAGCAGGGTCAGCAGCAAGAGCAGAAGCGATGAAAGGGTCTTCAGGAGAGCCATCACTGCCTTGGAGGTGCCTGGAGAGAAACCAAGAGGTAGGAGAAAGGAAGATAAGAAATGGGCATCAGAGAGAGGATTTGAGAATGGCAAGCTGATATTTCCTCAACTCTACAGTCTACTCTTTCCTCCCCACTTCTCTGCTCACAACTTTTGTCTTCACTGCTTCCCCAAGAGTTAAAAGTTTGCAAACATGATCTTCTCTGAAAGCAAGAGCTTTTCTCTTATAGAGAGACGGTGCTGTAGCCAGTACAGTGACTCAGGGCAGAGACTGATGGGCTGGATGTCCAGGTGTAAGTGTCCTGTATGGTCAGGGTGTGAAAAGGGAGAAAAGGCAGATCTAAATGAAACTGCAGTTGTCTGTCTCTTGAGGAAATTTTCTAGTCATGTGATCTTTGGAGAGTGTTTGGTTCCCTGGAGACTCTGATTCCCAAAAGTTTGTACAGACAGGATATGCCAATGAGAGTTTATGAACTGGTTTTAATTCCTGACATCTGGAAATTGAGGAAGGTGTGGAAAAAGGATAGAGTAACATTTAGAGTTAGCCTTTCCTTTCATGAGTCTATTTTTTTAAATTAAGTATTTTTTTTCCAATTACAGTTGACATATCTATATATATAAAGAGGTAATATGTTAATTGGTCCTAACAGTGTCCCAGTCATGACCAGTCAATGGGCTATGTGCACAGAGGAGCTCATGGGCTGGGACGGGGGCGGGGACTTCTGCCCCCAGCAGAGGGGTGTGCAGGCCTGCCCAGCGCTAACATCATGCTGCCTCGGAGGCGGAGGCCGCTCCCGACGGAGGCACATGCAGGCAAGAGCTAGTGGGTGGGGACCGGCGCAGTGACTTTTTGCATACATACGTGTGTTTGGTTGTCCTTCTGATGCAGACAAATTATGGGATGAGAATAAATCTCATTTTATTGAAGATTTTTGTTGGAAATTACACCAAAGTGAAAGTGCCTGTATAAACTGTGTAATGCATGCACTTAATGAAATTCAAGAGGTATTCACATTACATGGAATGAAATGTTCACATTTCAAACTTCTGGACTATCTTTTATTAATGAATACAAATACATGTGATGAATCATATGAGCGACAACAAGCAGAGGTTTTTAAAAAAATATATTTTATTGATTTTTTACTGAGATGAAGGGAGAGGGATAGAGAGCTAGAAACATTGATGAGAGAGAAACATCAATCAGCTGCCTCCTGCACACCCCTTACTGGGGATGTGCCTGCAACCAAGGTACATGCCCTTGACCGGAATCAAACTTGGGATCTTTCAGTGCGCAGGCTGACCCTCTATCCACTGAGCCAAACCAGTTAGGGTGACAGGCAGGGGTTTTGATAAATTCTCTGAATGATGAACAGTTGGCAGCCTTTCAGACTATAACTTCAGCCATCAAAGATCAAACTGTACACCCCAAATGCTTTTTCTTGGATGGTCCAGGTGGTCGTGGAAAAACATACCTTTATAAAGTTTTAATACATTATATTAGAGGTCGTGGTGGTACTGTTTTACCCACAGTGTCTATAGGAGTTGCTGCAAATTTACTTCTTGGTGGAAGAACCTTTCATTTCCAATATAAATTACCAATTCCATTAAATGAAACTTCAATTTCTAGACTCGATATAAAGAGTGAAGTTGCTAAAACCATTAAAAAGGCCAAATGTCTCATTATTGATGAATGCACCATGGTATCCAGACATGCTATAAATGCCATAGACAGATTACTAAGAGAAATTATGAATCTGAATGTTGCATTTGGTGAGAAAGTTCTCCTTCTTGGAGGGGATTTTCGACAATGTCTCAGTATTGTACCACATGCAATGTAATCAGCCATAGTACAAACGAGTTTAAAGTACTCTAATGTTTGGGGATGTTTCAGAAAGTTGTCTCTTAAAACAAATATGAGATTAGAGGATTCTGCTTATAGTGAATGGTTAGTAAAACTTGGAGATGGCAAACTTGATAGCAGTTTTCATCTAGGAATGTATATTATTGAAATGATTTGTAATGGATCTATTATTGAAGCTAACATTGGAAATAGTATATCTATAGATAATATTAAAAAGATATCTAAATGTGCAATTCTTTATCCAAAAAATGAGCACATTCAAAAATAAAATGAAGAAATTTTCGATATATTCGATGGAGATTTTCACACATAATTGAGTGATGATTCCATTGATTCAACAGATGATGAAAAGGAAAATTTTCTCATTGAATTTCTTAATAGTATCACTCCTTTGGGAATGCCATGTCATAAATTAAAATTGAAAGTGGGTGCAATCATCATGCTACTGAGAAATCTTAATAGTAAATGGGGTCTTTGTAATGTTACTAGATTTATTATCAAAAGATTACCACCTAACATTATCGAAGCTGATGTATTAACAGGATCTGAAGAGGGAGAGGTTGTTCTGATTCCAAAAATTGATTTGTCCCCATCTGACACTGACCTCCCATTTAAATTAATTCGACAACAGTTTCCCGTGGTGCCAGAATTTGCGATGACTATTAATAAATCACAAGGACAAACTCTAGACAGAGTAGAAATATTCCTACCTGAACCCATGTTTTTGGACATGGTCAGTTATATGTTGCTTTCTCTCGAGTTTGAAGAGCATGTGATGTTACAGTTAAAGTTCTAAGTACTTCATCACAAGGGAAATTAGTCAAGCACTCTGAAAGTGTTTTTACTCTTAATGTGGTATAAGGGAGATATTAGAATAAGTTTAGTCAATTTATCAGTCATTTTTGTGTCACTGTTGTTTTTATATCATGTTTTTGTTGTTTTTATATCATGTTTTTGTTTTTTTTATATCATGTCTTTGTTGTTATTATATCATTTTGTTATTGTTTATTTATTAATAAATTTATATATTATTTTATATACATTTTACTAATTTTCTTTCATCTCTGACACTTCTATTATAGAGAAAGGGCAAATAGCAATATTAAAATATTTCCTCTAATTAATTCCCTTTTAATGTGCACGAATTTTATGCACTGGGCCACTAGTAATATTATATTAGTTCTGATAGGTTAACGCCGGAGTTTGCTGCCTCGAACAACCACTTCAAAAATACAACTAAAAGACGGAACGGACATCATCCAGAACCACAGGAAGGTTGGCTGAGTGGAAGTTCTACAACTAGGAGGAACTGAGAATCAGAGGAGGCGCAGTGCTGAAGTAAAATACTAAGGTGCGGAGTGCTCACGGCGCGGGCTGGTGGCTGAGGGCGCGGTTGTCTGTTTCAATCCTGAGGGAGCCTCAGACTCTGAGCTCCAGATCCGGGCGAGTCTCTAGGGACCCAGACTCAAACGGGAGAAGCAGGACTGTCTGGCTTTGGTCCCTCCGAGGTTTGCAGCTGTTGCTGGGACAGAGGCAGAGCCCCTGGGGACGGACTGAGAGCAGCCATAACTGCTCCCTCCTCCGCCCTGTTGATCCCCCGCCCAAGCCCTGCACAGAGGCATTTGCCGGATAGCCTCAGGCAAAGGCTAGATTAGCACCTCTCCAGAGGACAGAAGTTTTCCCGGCAGACACAGCTGATTCTCACAGCCAGTCGGCCTGGTGGTCAAATCCCTCTAGTATTAACTACAACAATCAAGGCTCAACTAGAACAAGACTGTGCACAAAGACCACAAAGGGGGGTGTACCAAGAAAGCGTAAAAAATGCGGAGACAAAGAAATAGGACAAAACTATCAAGGGAGGATATTGAGTTCAGAACCACACTTTTGAGGTCTCTCAAGAGGCTTCTAGAGTCTGTCTATAAACTTGATGAGATGTACAGGAAATCTAATGAGACCCTCGATGGTGTGATAAAGGACCAACTAGAAAGTAAGCATACACTGACTGAAATAAAGAATATTATACAGACTCCCAACAGCAGACCAGAGGAGCGCAAGAATCAAGTCAAAGATTTGAAATGCGAAGAAGCGAGAAACACCCAACCGGAAAAGCAAAATGAAAAAAGAACCCAAAAATACCAAGATAGTGTAAGGAGCCTCTGGGACAGCTTCAAATGTACCAACATCAGAATTATAGGGGTACCAGAAGATGAGAGAGAGCAAGATATTGAAAACTTATTTGAAGAAATAATGACAGAAAACTTCCCCCACCTGGTAAAGGAAATAGACTTACAGGTCCAGGAAGCGCAGAGAACCCCAAACAAAAGGAATCCAAAGAGGACCACACCAAGACACATCATAATTAAAATGCCAAGAGCAAAAGACAAAGAGAGAATCTTAAAAGCAGCAAGAGAAAGAAACTCAGTTACCTACAAGGGAATACCCATACGACTGTCAGCTGATTTCTCAACAGAAACTTTGCAGGCCAGAAGAGAGTGGCAAGAAATATTCAAAGTGATGAATACCAAGAACCTACAACCAAGAGTACTTTATCCAACAAAGCTATCATTCAGAATTGAAGGTCAGATAAAGAGCTTCACAGATAAGGAAAAGCTAAAGGAGTTCATCACCACCAAACCAGTATTATATGAAATGCTGAACGGTATCCTTTAAGAAGAGGAAGAAGAAAAAGGTAAAGATACAAATTATGAACAACAAATATGCATCTATCAACAAGTGAATCTAAGAATCAAGTGAATAAATAACCTGATGTACAGAATGAACTGGTGATTATAATAGAATCAGGGACATAGAAAGGGAATGGACTGACTATTCTTGGCGGGGGAAAGGGGTGTGGGAGATGCGGGAAGAGACTGGACAAAAATCGTGCTCCTATGGATGAGGACAGTGGGTGGGGAGTGAGGGCGGAGGGTGGGGTGGGAGCTGGAAGGAGGGGAGTTATGGGGGGGAAAAATGAGGAACAAATGTAATAATCTGAACACATAAAGGTTTAATAAAAAAAATCATACACCTATGGATGAGGACAGTGGGAGGTGGTAAGGGCAGAGGGTGGGGTGGGAACCGGGTGTAGGGGGAGCTATGGGGGGAAAAAAGAGGAACAACTGTAATAATCTGAACAATAAAGATTTAATTAAAAAAAAATATTATATTAGTTCTGGTGTACCACATAGTGATTAGACATTTATATATCTTACAAAGTAGTCTCTCCATAAGCCTAGTTAGTACCCAATTTGACACCATACATAGT
>NW_005873240.1:5950-13433 GCF_000147115.1 Myotis lucifugus
TATTTTTTTATGGTATTAAAATCAAGTCTTTTTGGAAATCTTGTTCCCCCGATAAAAAAAAAAACTTGCAAAATAAAAATTAGAGTATCCTTGCCAAAGGGTTCTGAAGATAGTATATACTGGTTGAGTAAACTAATAAACAAAATAAGGGAATGAACAAATGAAATGAAATGGGTATAGGGAATGAAGATGTTTCCCAGGTTTGTGGAATTAACTGATAAAATAAATTTAAAAAATAAATCTCAACAGCACAATCTCCACAAAGGAGAACTTGGATTGTCTTTTTTCCCTTGCTGTTTCTATGCACAACCTAAAAACTAGGCCTTGGTGATATATTCCATCATCATGCATGTATCATTGATACTGTGTCTGTCTTATCAATAGCTGTTGCTAGTTTTCTGTCGTCTCTAATTGCAGACTCATTTTGTTGGCACTTTTTAAAAAAATATATTTTATTGATTTTTTACAGAGAGGAAAGGTGAGGGATAGAGAGTTAGAAACATCGATCAGCTGCCTCCTGCACACTCCCTAGTGGGTAGGTGCCCACAACCAAGGTACATGCCCCTGACTGGAATCAAACCTGGGACCCTTGAGTCCACAGGCTGACGCTTTATCCACTGAGCCAAACCTGTCAGGGCTTGTTGGCACTTTTGACAGTAGAAAATAAACGTATGTTTTATAGAGCTTAAAAACAACAACACAAAAACTAAACAAAAACCTTCAGAGCCACAACAATGAAAGCATTGCCATATAGTGTCAGAACATTGCTTCTGTTGACCAAGAAAAGAAAACCCAGACCTCTCTGGCTCTAAAATCAGTGCTTTTCCCACATTTTCTACAGCTTCTCTGTTTCCACTCCCCGAATATTCAGGATATTCAAGACATTTATGTTCAGAGTTGCTTCTCTCTAGCAAAAGAGTATAATTAGGGGTGAAAGAGGGGAGGAGTGGAAGTGGGAATTGCTCACCAACAACCAGCTAGCTAGATCCTGCCACCTGACGGTCATTCCTGGGATTGGCCTTATGAACTCATGAACTGTGAATCTCCTTGACCATGGCAATGAGGCAGGGCTGACTCACTAGAGCAGCGATTTTCAACCTTTTTCATCTCATGGCACACATAAAGTAAATACTAAAATTCTTCAGTACACCAAAAAATATATTATTTGTCAATTTGACAAAATAAATAGGTATAATTTTGATTCATTCACACCAGGCAGCTATTGTGTTAGTTGGTCATTTTTTAATTTGACAATCTAAGGGAAAAGAGGTCAGTGCTCCTGACTAAATAGTCAGGTATTGCATGTTTTAAAAATTCTTGCGGCATACCAGTTGAAAATCGCTGTACTAGAGGAAATAAAATTAATCTCTGACTCAACAGGAAGTGAGCAACCCAAAACAGAAAGGACAGTTTTTTGAGGGTCATACAGATCCATTTTTTACACATGCAGTCGAAGGGCTGATCATAGCTGAAGTCCCGGTTTGATGTATATGGGTACTACTGTCCTTTGTTTTCAAAGACGCTTCATGATGGCAGGTCACACTGTTTGGGTGACTGAAATGGCTGATTAGGGACCTGCATACCAGTTTCAAACATAACTTCATTCTTTAAAATGCTATCTCCTATAGTCACAGCCACCTTTTGCCTGTATACAAAAAGCTAGAAAGCTCTATGTCACATACCAGTGCCTATAGCTGTATATATGAGATATGAGAGCAGGGAGAAATGATGCTTGATTATCTCCTCATCCTTAGACTAATGGATAGAATTTCTGAAGGAACACTTAGCACTTGGGTAATAGCTTAATCACAACAATACACTTTGGGTTATTTTCCCCAAATCTAATCTTGCGTGGTTAATCTTTCACCTCTGATTTTGCATGGTTTTATCTACGTTTTCTAATCCTGCTTCTTTGTGTCCAAGATATGATTTAGAAAGATAACTGGCTACAGGATGACCTAAACTATTCATGCAAGAGCAAATCCACAGCCACAGCCACAATAACCAATTGATTTAATAAGACATCAACAAATATTTGCCAACAGAAGTCCAATGTAGACATCAATGAGAGTATCTTAAGGCTGTAGCTTCAACAGATAATGAAATGATCCCCAAACTATCCCAACATATACTTTTTGGTCAGAGCTTGCCCCAAAGTTTCTCTCCAATCTATGATATTGATTCTCAATAAGAACTTCTTTTGATACTGTGATCCCAAAGACTTAGCTCTGCCACATTAACTATATGATCTTGGGGAAATTAATTCATCTCTCTCAGCATTATTACTCTTAAGTAAGTGAGCATAATAATAATTTTCACTTAGGGATCTTAGGAAGAATAAATGATAAAATCAATGTTAAGTACTTATAATGCCAGGTATATGGTAGGTGCTCAGTGTCAGAAACATGCCTCTGATTCAAACTTTATAGAAAAGAAATATCATGTGGCCAGGCAGTTACTGAATTTCCTTAGAGCAAACAGGTTGTGGGAAGTGGGGAGAAGGTATGAGAACTGTGCACGTGGCTGATAGCACATTTTTCCAAGAAGATTCCCCTAAACAAAGGGAGGTGGAGTCAACTAGAAAGGTCTCAGCCAAAATTAAAGAAAAGAAGAGAAAAGAAAAGAAGAGAAGAGAAAAGAAAAGAAAAGAAAAGAAAAGAAAAAAAAAGAAAAGAAAAGAAAAGAAAAGGGTCTCAGCCAATATTTTAAATGGCAAATGGGAGACAACAAGACCTAGGCAATGTATGACAAAACAGGTGACCCCATAGGACTCAGCCAATGAGGAACCAAAGGAGGGACTCAAAAATAGTCTATGTTCCCCTCCCAACTTGTGTGCCATATGATGGACACCCGCTCTTGAGAGTGTTATTAAAAGTCTCATTTTTGCCATGTTTCTGTTTCTCAGTCTATCATTTCAAATTCAGACAGGTGAGCCATTTCTCAAAATTTGGGGGCGTGTCTGGGATATCTGTGCCCAGACTAGGAAGGGACCCTGGTTGAAGGGTAGACACATCCCACCCAATTTTGGGAGGCCCTTTGCCTGGGCCCTGTCTCTTTGCAGGGGCCATAGATAAGTCCGAGACTGTTTTTCTTTGGAAGCTGGCGAAAATGATACAAAGAGGGTACATTCCCAGCAACCATGCAAGTCTCATGCATGGGCCAAGGTGGAAATACCATCTTGGTGGTTGGGTATCCTTGGAGGTTGGGTATATGTGACTGGGAAATGTCTGACACATAAAGCAAGTGCGGAGTTCTGATCTGCTCTTCCGTTCTCCCACAAGGGAAATGGCCAGAGAGGGACAAACGGATCTTGGGGAGTGTGAGACATCTAATGGGGGGATTGAGCACAGTGCGAGACATCTCCAATACAGGGGACTGAGCAGGAACAGAGTCACAAGGGACTTTCTGAGGATGGGAAACAAAAATTCTATCTAGGCCTAGATATAATTCTTCCCCAAATAGTCTATTTGGGAGAATGCTGAGGTTCAGGGGAGGAACAGTCCCCGACCAGGGACAGGAGATATTGCTCTGCTTCAGTGGTTTTTTAATACAGGGCACTCTGTGGTGTAAATTTTAGTGCATTGTGCACACCTGCATAAGAGTGTTTCTGTTGATGTTTTGTGTTTCTTTGTTGTTTGGGTTAATTTATTTAAAGGTGGGGCATGTCCTGCTTTGGGGAAGCCCAGTTATGTGTATCGAGGCTGAACATGGGACAGAGATTGTCAGAATGTACTCTTTCTGCTCTCCCTCTCAGGGCATCAGTCACCAGGAACTCTTAGCTAGTGAGATTTCTGTCTGTGTGACTAATGTAACTTTGGCTTTCTATCTTTTGGGGACTTTAGTTTGCTATTCTCTGGTTTATGAATATAGGGACAAAGATCACATGGGGAAGTAGGGATTATGGGCATGGGGAAGTAAGCAATGCAGTCTGGGTTGGGACTCCATTGTTTGGGCAACAAGGTTAATGTTTCCATGGTAATAGGCAGTTCTTGAATAAGAATGTACTGCATTCCAAGGAGGGAGGGGACCTATGATTCCCAGCCAGGTGGTATGTCCTGGTTAGGCAATCATGGCTAACAGATTAATATTTCCCATAACCATAACTAGTTCCCAATGTTCTATTTTTGCCCATAACACTGGGATGAACAGCTCTATAGAAAAACCCTCCAGTAAGTTGCAGAAATAGCAGTGAAGGTGGGCAGGGGAGAGGCAACTCTTGTTTTCATAAAGGAAAATAAAATAAAATAGCATTTTCACATTAAAGCCACTGAAGGCCAATGAGTTATCCCTGTTACAAAATCTGCCAAGAAAATGCCTTGGGTAAAACCAATTAGCTTTAAAATCACAACATTGTTAAAACATAATAAATAGATGTAATTAAAATAAAGGGTTTATGATAAAGCTTTTTCACTGATAGATATATATGCCTAAACATAGTTTTCCAAAGTTTTTGGTAACTTAAAACTTTGGAGTTTGCTGAGTTAAATAGTAAAAATAATTTAAATATCTAGGTATTTTGGAATACAGGATACTGAAATAAATTTATTAATCTGGTTTGCCTCTTATAGAAAATTTAGAGTATAGATTTGAATCTATTAATGAATATGCCTTGTGTTTTATTTGAAATATATCTTTAAAAATGCAAAAATGTAAGAGATAGGTAGATAAAGTTTAATTAATCTGTTGGTATTTAGTTCTAAACACTACTCCTCAAAGTTTAGCATTTGTACTAGTAAAAGTAATATTGACTTATTTGACAGCAAAAATAATTTGCTCCTCCTGAAAATTCTGCTTAGCAGCCATGTGCCCTGGAATTTCCCAGCTCTGCTGTAAGATGAATTTAACATCCTTACACTCACAAAAAGGGAAAGTCTACCTCCCTGTTGACTGAGAAGGAAGTAACTGAGAGGGGAAAAGGCCTTTGTATTCCATGCCATCCTTTCTGGGGGCAGCTGAGTAGAGAAAATGGGAAAAATCAATAGGCCAAGAACTGATGAGAAGGCTTTGATTCTTACTGATTTCAGAGACATTTTTATTTATTAACATATTGTAAAACAGAAAACAAAAGATCCAGGCAGCTCATTTTCTGGGCCCCTGGCAATGGATGTGGCCAACCCTGTTCTAGAGTGTGTAGGGAAAATGCCAGGAATAGAGAGCAGAGCCAACTCTGGGCTAGTGGCCTGCTGGCTACGGTTGGTAAAAGGACTGATCAAAGTGGACAGGCAAGCCATGTTCACAGGCAATAACAATGTCTCTGTACCCTGGTGTGGCTCTGTACCGGCAGGGAGGCTGGTTGGACCCTCCTCTGAGCTTGCAAGTAGTGACCTGGAAAGGAGACTTGCTTATTCTGAAGTTATCTTTATAAGGCATTCCATTCTCATCTCCACAGACAGCCTTGATGTTGTTACTGGTGCCATGAATAAAGGTGTTGGTGTCTTTGCAGGGTGAAGTCAAGCCTCGTCTCCTCATCATGGTATCACAGTATCTGTTATTCCGGCCACGTGGATTAGCATCATAGTGCTGGTCCAGGAAGTGTCTGTACCTGTAGTCATCCTGAGCCAGGGTTGGTGGGGTCAGACAGGGCCCCAGCATGAAGACCAACAACAGGGGACCCAGGCCTATCATCATTTCTTCCAACAAGGCTCCTGCCCAGGGCAAAAGGTATGGTAGGACAAATTAGGCTAAAAGGGCAAATGAGACTAAAAGGACAGGGACCTGCTGGGCTAGTGACAGGGCATCATGAGTCCAGTATCCTCAGTAACTACAATATATCTTGTCTTTTCTATTGCCTCATTAATCTCACATTTCTTGTCAATCCCATTCTTTCGGAAATCAATCTATGTTTCCTGAACACAACTTCCTGCCCTAACCATTCTTTCATATCCCTTAAGACTCTGAGTATTTACCTTTCTATCCGTCATAGCATTAAAATATCCATTCACACTCAAATCCATTTATTAATTAATTGAATAACAAACATTACATTAGCTCTTCTGGGTACAAGGCACTGTGCTAGGTCCTGGCACACAGAGAGCACTAAGCCATACCAAGTCCTCCCTAAAAGGAGATGTAGCATCCATGGGGAAGGAATAGGAGCTCCAGTTCACTGAGATGAGACAGTAAGATAGGAGACCTATAAAGAAGATGGACTTCAAAAAATATGTTTTATTGATTTTAGAGAGAAAGGAAAGGTGGGGAGAGAGAGAGAGAGAGAGAGACATTGACATGAGACTGAAACATCCATTGGCTGCCTCCTGTATGCACCAAAACCAAATAAACCCAGAACCTGGGTATATTTCCTGACCAGGTATCAAACTGGCAACCTGTTGGAGCATGGGATGACACTCAACCAACTGAGCCACACTGGCCTGGGCAAAGAGGGTCTTCTGAGCCCAGGGAAGGGTCAATCAGAGGTTTGTTAAAGACAAGATTCTAAGTATTCAAGTCAATAAATCAGCTGGCTATAAGGAGAGCAGTTGAGAGCAGTTTTGCCCTGAGGTGAAGGGAGAGAGACCTAATTCCCTAAGAATTAGTTGGTTTGTGGCTAAAGGTGGAATTATTATATACTAGTTAGAAAAGAACAGAGAGGAGCATGGAAGAATTCATGCAATGACTGGAAGTGGGTCTGGGTCAACTTTTACAGAAGACTGGAGGAAGAGGAATTCAAGCTTATTCTTAGGAAAAAGGTGAATTATTCTCAGAGAACACTTGTATTTTCTAGTTTCCCCAATAAAGGTACATACACTGTTACACAATAGGTAAATGATGTTACTATGTGATAAAACAACAAAAACAAAGAAAACCTCTTCAGGACTTTCATCAAGCCAAAGTTCTTACAGTTTGCTGTAATGATTTTGTAACATCTTCCACAAAAGAAGAATAAGAAAGAGAAGAGGATTGTTGCCATCATCTCTCAAGAGTTTTCTGTCTAAACTGTGGAATTCACACTTGCTAGGGGCAGTGTGTCACACACGCTCAAACATACCTATCAAATAAACAGAATGCTTCTTTCTGGAGTATGATTTTCTCAATGATAGCTATTAAAAATAGAATTAAACAAGTATCTATACTTATAATAGGGTAATATGCAAATTGGCCTGGACACCATCACATAACGACCTAACAGCAGGAGGGAGGGGCAGGGAGCTACAAGAGGCTGAGAGCTACAGGAGGGTGGGGCAGCAGCTACTTGCAGCCTAGAGCTATGAACAGCAGTGGAGGGAGGGGGCTGCCAGCTGAGGCAAGCGTCAGTGAGCTACTCACACACAGATTCATGCAGAAGGCCACTAGTAGATTATAACAAAATAGAAAACAAATTTCATATTAATGTAAAACTTTATGTGTTAAGAAATGTGAAGATTGAAGAATTGAAATATTTGGTGTTTCCAGAAAAATATTTGGAAGTTCCTGACAATATTTTTAGTTCTTTGGAGAAATATTTAAACAACATTCAGAGCCTTTAAAAACTGTCATATCTTCCCCC
>NW_005873240.1:13821-15532 GCF_000147115.1 Myotis lucifugus
TTTATTTTGAACTTTCTATATGTACAATAAATAAACATTTTTATGTCAAATATTTTACACCCTTAAAGATGGCACAGGTTCTAGCATTAAGCCTGTTGTATTACTAAACAGCCCTTGGGGTATGACTGTGAATCTAGAAAGACCAGTAAATCCAGGGATCTGATGATTTCCTGGGAAGGCATGTGAGAGAGGCAGCAGTGAACACTCTTCTCATCATTATGTGGCATTGATACATCTTGTCTGTTTCATAATAACGATACACAAATTTGACACACTGTTGAAGAATATGAAATTATACACTAAGAAAATGTTTGGTCATTCCACAATACTGCAATAAATAACAGCTGAAAAAATTTCCATTAAGAACATTAATTATAATTTATAATAGAATCAAGTGAAAGCATGTTCTTGGGACTTGAACAAAAAAAATGGTACATGACTGAAGAGGGAAAAGCCACCCTTAAAAGAATAACAAGTGTTCATACGTGGCCACTGCTTCAGCACAGCTGCTGGCCTGCCATGCTTCCCATTTGCCAAGCTCTTTACATTTACATTGTGCTTTTTAGTCTTCTGGGTGTGTTTTCTTTTTCTAGTTCTGTGGAAGACCTCATCAAAGTTTTATTGATTTAGATTCATTTAGGTCTCTTGTTCTTTGATAGACAAATATTGCCTTCTAACATCAAAGGCAATTATAGAATCTCAGGTTCCCAAGATGGAACAGGACCTTCGGGTCACCAAGTCAACACCTCTCTGCCTGGGGCCAGAATCCCAGAGTTCAAAATCAGGAAGTAGAGCTGTAGTAGCCAAAAGAATCATTAGGTGGCAGTGGTGGATAGAAATGTTGCCAATGTCTTCCATGCTGTATTGGAGACCAGGGGTCCTGGTAGGAGGTGCCAGTGCTGTACAGGTTGTGGGGATATTGTTGTTCAAAGAAGGGGGTCTGAGCTGCTGGGCTTGTCTGGAGTTTCTGTCTAAACACTCTATGCTTAAGTAATAAAGACCAAGGACACCCCATTAGATACAAGTGTCAAAGCAAAAGTCACAAAACTCAGGATCTGCCCACAAGGATGTCACAAAATAAAGATATAC
The DNA here is from genome assembly GCF_000147115.1 of Myotis lucifugus. Taxonomy (NCBI): domain Eukaryota; kingdom Metazoa; phylum Chordata; class Mammalia; order Chiroptera; family Vespertilionidae; genus Myotis; species Myotis lucifugus. The sequence continues at coordinate 14,911 of NW_005873240.1, forward strand.
CTATTTCCAACTTTCATGGGTGTAATTTCCAAGCCTTTATCCATGTATTCCAGGCAAACAATTACCTGTCTTCTTGTCAGTGTTTCCTACTGGTGTATAAGCTACAGGAGGGCGGAGCCCATATTATTCACTTTGAATCACAGTGCCTGCTTCACAGTAGACCCACAATATTTTTAATTTTTTTTTAGTGATTGACTTAATTTTTCTATTAAGGCTTAAGTTTGTTCATCTATAGAAAGAGAGGTTTGCTAACTCTAAAGTCTGAAATTCCATGGTTCTCATTAAGCATAAGAGAATCTTTTCCAGTTTTACTAGCAAAAGTCTAGTGGAATTATAGAGACAGGTTGTATAAGTTTAGTTGGTAGACAACTTGTGAAAGAAATCTATACTAATAAAAAGGTAATATGCTAATTAGACCAGACATCTTCCGGACGTCCTTCCAGACAAAGCCACGGTGGCAGGGACCGAGGCAGAGGTGGTTAGGGGCGATTAGGCCGGCAGGTGGGAGCAGTTAGGGGGCGATCAGGCCTGCATGGGATGGTAGTTAGGGGGCAATCAGGCTGGCAGGGGAGGACAGTTAGGGGGTGATCAGGCTGGCAGGGGAGGGCAGTTAGGGGGCGAT
>NW_005873240.1:33693-36728 GCF_000147115.1 Myotis lucifugus
CTGCATGAACACTCCAGTTTATCCTTTCTCCTCCCTTTTGTGCTTCTTCATCTGCATGTGAATAAACTTTGGTCTCTCCTGTTAATCTGGCTTTCATCAGCTAATTCACAGACCCACAAGCAGGGACCTAAATGGGTATGAAAATTTTTCCTCCCAACCCCACTCAAGATTACAAGAGTACTATCTAAGGCAGCGGTTCTCAACCTGTGGGTCACGACTACTTTGGGGGTGGAACGACCCTTTCACAGGGGTCGCCTAAGACCATTGGAAAAAAACTTACATAATTACATATTGTTTTTGTGATTAATCACTATGCTTTAATTATGTTCAATTTGTAACAATGAAATTGGGGATCACCACAACATGAGGAACTGTATTAAAGGTTGGCGGCATTAGGAAGGTTGAGAACCACTGATCTAAGGACTAAGACAAACAAAACATGGGTGGAGGGTGAGGTGGTGGGTGAACTACAGAAACATGAAACTAAAAGCTCACGTTATGCCATGGCTTCCTTAGCCCCCCTGCTACTTCCAAACTCCTGCACTTTAGCAAATAATGTTGACTTGACTAAAGATGTCTTGGCTATCATGGCAGAAGACAATTTTGAAATTTGATTTAAAAGAATTCTGTTCTTTCTACCAAGGTCCCTTTCTTCTCTCCTCTACCTCTTTCCTCCTCTCGCCAGGATTTCAAAACTGCCTGCTATTTTAAGCTCAAGTTTTTAGCAAAACCAAGGTCTGCCTATTACTTGACGCCACTCCCTGTAAAAAGCAATTCAGAGATCACCCAATGTTATTTAAACAGTTTCCTTTGCACAGAATCTCAACACCATTCCCTATGAACAATCACTGACCTACCATTGATAGATGCTTTCTAAGCACTACTTGAACTGCTTTGTACATCTGACCTTATTTCAGTGTAATAACAAATCTAAAAGTTACATATCATTATCCCCATTTTAGAGACCAGGAAACTGTGAAGCAGGGAAATAAGTTAAGTTGTGTAACTTGCCCAGCTCTTAAGGTGCTAAAGTATAATTTGGACGGAGACAGTTTTAATCCAGAGCATGGACAGCTCTCACCCTGAGGCCAGTTCCTCCCTGAATGTCCCTGCAGTTCAGAGCCAGTGAGTCTGTCAGCTGTTTTAGGAAAAATATATTCATAAAAAACTTAATGTTTTTTTATGTTAAAGCAGTTACTGAGGAGGCACCTGAAACAGAAACAGCACCTTCACGTTGGGATGTAGAATTTCTAAGCAGTTAGCTGCAGTGAATGAACAGTCCTTTCGGAATGGTTTTGAAAAGATGAGCCAGTGAACAAAAGAGGGAAAACTGTGGGAGTTGCCAATTAACAACGAAGCAGGTTTTGATGATGGTTCAGAATTTAATGAAATTATTTCTGGATAAATACCTGCAGTACTTCCAAAACAAAGTTCACTACTTCATGGAGCTGCTGACTGTGGCCTGGTAGGGTCACCAAAGGAGGAACACATGGAGCCAAAGTGGTAAGGGATTCTAAAATTATTAGGTCATCTGGATACCAGATGGGCTGAGCCCCCAAATGGTGCCAGCACACAGGGACAGGGAGTCAGAGTTTTTAAAGGACTCTAGTTGGGCATTTCTGGGCAGAGAATTCTCTGGGTGGTCCGGATCCTAGGAAGGTCTGGAGGGGAGAGATAATGGTCTCAGCAAGTGGAATGTGGTCTAAGCAAGAGGGAATGTCCATTGTAAAGTGGCCTCAAGGTCATTTTCCAGGAGAGGGAGTATCGGTTCAATTATTTGATCAGAACTAACATGTCCTTTCCAAAAGCCCATATCTGAGTGTTAAATAGAAAGTGGAACACATTGAGTGGTATAGAAGTTATTTTAATGAAAAACAGGACATTCTGAAAGAAAATGACATACAAACCATACCATTCCATGGAAAAGAATGGAAATTTTTATTTCAAGCTGTTGGAGATTGTTATTATGAAGTATGGTACCTATTTGCTTTGTTTAACAATGGACAGGTTACTTTGATTTTCTAAATTGTATAAGTCATCCCATTTGATTGAATGCCTTATTGATTGAATGACTATCCCATTGATTGTGATCTTACTGGTTATCGAAGCACATTCTTCTGTACCTGGGAAACAGGACAGCACAATTACCCTAAATTGTTTTAGTGGCCACAGGTGGTGCGTTCCAGTTGACTCAGTGGTCCTAAGACCAGAACAGCACAATTACTCTAAATTACCTCGATGGCTCTAGATAACGTGTTTCTATCAACTCAGTGATCCGGAGACCCAGAACTGTAATTTAGATAACATGTCTAAGTTTAACCCAGGTTACCCAAAGGCTCTAGATAATGTATTTCTGTCAATTCAGTGACCCCGAGACCCAAAACTGTAATTAACATGCTTAATTCTGCTTCTGTAATCTGCTTTTTCGCGAGCCAGGTGCCTCATTCCAAACCCTGGGATGTAATCAATACCTTTGTGATTTTTGCCTATATAAGTCTGGTTTTGCCACCATCTTATTGCTATGAGATTTGGGAATGTCCCCTCATAGTCCCGGATTGCAATAAATGTGACTCTTTAATTCGACTTCTTGAGGCGTCCTTCTGTGATTCGCGGGGTACATTACAACAATTATAGCTAAATAAAATAATTTTCCTAGAAAAAAATAATAAATCTAGAGCATGGAGGGAATTTTGTTATTTCTCACTCAAACAATATCAAAATTGTCACAACAAAAAGAGATCTCTACCTAGGAGGAAATTCTGCTGCTAAGAAACTTGATGCTCTCTATTTTTTCTCTGAAAGAGAATTTGGGTTTTAATTTATCTTCAGTTTCTCTACTTAACTCTGACCTACAGGATGAGTGGTCACTGAAGATAAAAATTGTCACACACTCACCTCAGAATGTTGAAGTGACCACAACTGGGTGAGGCCATGTAGAGGCTTCCTTCTTACCCAAACTGTTCAGGCACTCTCCCCTCCTTCTCCAGATCTGGGAAGCCTGCCAGCTAGAGACAGCTGGATACCTCTCCTACTTT
>NW_005873240.1:37278-46542 GCF_000147115.1 Myotis lucifugus
GGGCAAGGCTAAAACCTAGGCTGGGCTAGGCAATGTAGCTGGGGGCATAGCTAGGATAGGAGCGGAGTATTCTGGCTGCAGAGAACACATGGGGCTGGAGAAGGAGCAGTCCCACGTTGGGGAGGCAAACATCTCTCTTTGGAATACAATGGTATCCCTTTATGATGCCAGTGCCAGGCACTGGGTTGAGTTTCCCTAGTGTTGTAGGATAACAGAGCTCTGTCCGCCATGACCCTGTATGTCATGACAGTAACTGCAATACAATTTGGCTCATGGTTTATACAAAAGAATCTTCTATTGCCCTAACTGGTTTGGCTCAGTGGATAGAGCGTCGGTCTGTGGATTGAAGGGTCCCAGGTTTGATTCCGGTCAAGGGCATGTACCTTGGTTTCGGGCACATCCCCAGTGGGGAGTGTGCAGGAGACAGCCTGTCTATGTTTCTCTCATCGATGTTTCTAATTATCCCTCTCTTTTCCTCCCTGTAGAAAATCAATAAAATATATTAAAAAAAAGATCTTCTATTGACCCACTAGAACACTGAGTATAAATGTATTTTAGCCCTAGCTAGTTTGGCTCAGTGGATAGAGCATCTGCTTGTGGACTGAAGGGTTCTGGGTTCAATTCCAGTCAAAGGCACATGCCGGGGTTGTGGGCTCAGGTTATGGGCTTGATTCCCAGTAGGGTGTGTGCAAGAGGCAGCTGGTCAATGACTCTCTCTCATCGTTGATGTTTCTATCTCTCCCTCTCTTCTCCTCCCTGAAATCAATAAAAACATTTTTTAAAAAAGTATCCTATATAGCAAAGAGGTAATATGCAAATTAACCCTCACACCCTCACAAAGATGGCTGCCTGCAACCAGGCCAGCAGGGGGTTAGTGAGGGACAACAAAACAACTGAACAGCAGGCAGCGTGGGGAGACCAGGCTGGCAGGTGGGGCAGTTGGGGGCAACCAGGCCAGCAGCGGGGGGTGTAGTTGTGGGCAACCAAGCTGGCAGAGGAGGGCAGTTGGGGGTGACCAGGCCGGTGGGGGGGGCATTTAGGAGCAACCAGGCCAGCAGGGAGGGAGCAGTTGGGGGCGACCTGGTCGGCAGCGTGAAGCAGTTAGGGGTGACCAGGCTGGCAGAGGGGGGTAGTTGGGGGCGACCAGGCAGGCAAGGAGGGCAGTAAGGGGTGATCAGGCTGGTGGGTGGGCAGTTAGGGACGATCAGGCCGGCACACAGAGGCAGTGAGGGGTGACTAGGCAGGCAGGCAGGTGAGTGATTAGGAGCCAGCAGTCCAGGATTGTGAGAGGGATGTCTGACTGCTGCTTTAGGCCTGATCTCCAGAATCGGGCCTAAAGCAGCAGTCGGACATCCCCCGAGGGGTCCTGGATTGGAGAGGGTGCAGGCTGGGCTGAGGGGACCTCTCCCCTCCCCCCATGCATGAATTTCATGCACCAGGCCTCTAGTTTTAGATAAAAAACCTCCAGTATTCAAAAACAGGACCACTTTGGAGGTCACCACCCTGAGGGGAAGACCCACCTCTCTGTCACTAGTAGGGGTCAAATGCTTTTGGAGGCGAGTACATGTGAGTGTCGCACCACTTGGAAAATCTTGCAGGAAGAAGAGTGTTTTTCTGGCTGACCTGAAGGGAGACTGTAATCCACGGAGACCACAGGTGGCACCTGGGGTTCTCTTCTAACGTGATGTTTTTCCTCCTCTCTCCCTTTTACTGACTAGGCTCCTCCAGGGGACTGAGGCCACCATGGCTCAGGAGAAGTCCCCCATCCTGTTCCCACTGCTAGTCCTGGTGCTGTTAGTGCTGGGGTGGGTCCAGCCTTCCCTGGGCAAGGAATCACGGGCCATGAAGTTCCAGCGGCAACACATGGACCCAGATGGCCCCAGCAACAACTCCAACTACTGCAACCAAATGATGAGGCGCCGGCTTATGACAGAGGGACGGTGCAAGCCAGTGAACACCTTCGTGCACGAGCCTCTGGTAGATGTCCAGGCCGTTTGCCTCCAGGGAAACATCACCTGCAAGAATGGGCAGCCCAACTGCCACAAGAGCAGCTCCAGCATGAAGATCACGGACTGTCGTGTGACAAGCGGCTCCAAGTACCCCAACTGTGACTACCGAACCAGCCAGAAAAAGAGGCACATCATCGTGGCCTGTGAGGGAAACCCATACGTGCCCGTCCACTTTGATGCTTCAGTAGAAGTCTCCACCTGAGACCAGAGCAGTGAGATCTCCCACCTCATCATGTCACCTGTCTCTCCCTCCTCCTAGCTAGCACTGAGGGAAATGACTCAAGTTAGGGCTCCTATCCAACACAAAAGTGTTTCCCTGGCCTGAGACTTGGTCCTGCGTGGTTTGAGGGTGAGGGGTGGGTTGTGAGGTGGGAACCATGTGAACCACTTTACTGCTTCTTTCAATAAAACTCAGTTGCAACTACCTGGCTTCCTGAAGCTGTCTCCATTCAGGTTACTGTTAATGTGATTGCTTTCCTGCCAGAAGGTGAGAACTGTAAATTTGGTTAACTTTGGTGAGCATCAAGTAGAATCATTAAATGTCTCCTCTTCTGACTCTTGACTTTTAGAGAATTCTTTTTGGGGATAATCTCTTTTCAAGTAGATTCCTTGATGCCAAACATAAAATTTTAAGTGTGGAAGAAAGACTATTCCATGATATGATTCCTGTCCCGTGAGCTGGACCTGGGCCAGAACAGAGATTGTTTCCCAGAAATGCCCCTTAGAGACTGTCAGATCATAATTGATGTCCTTTCTGAGATAAATCAGGACCCCTCCCCTGCCTCCAGTGACTTGCTCCTTCCTGAAACAGGCCATTGTCCTGATCTGGTCAAGCATGTAAAGTAATTTCTGTACCTGGTAGCATTCATGTATTATTATCCCTGATTATCCCCCTACCCGTTTTAGCCTAAGCAAATTCATTGGCACCTGCCAGGTGTCCCAGGGATCCATTCTGTCTTACAGCCACCCAAGACGGGCCTTGTATGTAAGTTTCCCTTAGTGAATTCTATTAATTACCAGACTGGAGTGGCCAGCCTCTTTCATTGGTATTTTCTTGCCCTTCCCTTAGGGAAGTAGGTTTTCAGTCCCAGGACCTTTCCCTGCATGTATTAACAAGTGTGGGCTGGTTAGATAAAAGCGTGCTGCTGAGGACACTCCTGATGGGTGAACTGACAGAAGGAGAAGGCCAAACACTAAAATCTCTGACACAGAAGGAAGGACAGTGTGACATCAGGAAGACCCTGCCTAGCCTCAGGGTGGGGAGGAGGAGTGTTAAACATTCTTTTCTTTTCTTTTCTTTTCTTTTCTTTTCTTTTCTTTTCTTTTCTTTTCTTTTCTTTTCTTTTCTTTTCTTTTCTTTTCTTTTCTTTTCTTCTTTTCTTTTCTTTTCTTTTCTTTTCTTTTCTTTTCTTTCTTTCTTCTTTCTTTCTTTCTTTCTTTCTTTCTTTCTTTCTTTCTTTCTTTCTTTCTTTCTTTCTTTCTTTCTTTCTAGTGAGCCACTAAATCAGAAAAATAGTCCTCTCTGACTTGGAAAATTGGAGCCTTCCATTTAGGAGTTAGAAGGGATTTCAGAGATAAAATAACTAGATTTCAACTTGGGTGCAAACTTTAATTGGAAGTGACTATTTGGACTGCTGTAGAAGAACTTCTAAGCCATAATGTAGTTGAATAGTAGCCTCTGCTACAGAAGGCATGAGAGAAGTAAGGCTATACATACCTCCCATTTGCCTCCCCTGTTCTATTGTAACCCCTGATTTCTACAGAGGAACAAGCTGAATCTCAAAAAGGTTAAGTGGCTTTCTCAGGGTTGCCGCTAATTTGTGGCACAGCTGGGAGTAGACCCTAAGTTTCCTTGCTTCCCAGTCATCCTTTCTGCCACCAGAGTCAACTCAAGAAAAAAATTCCGAGTCTTCCTGCTTCCTGCTGTGGACTTGTGGCTCTTCCTGAGCTGGTGGCTCTCACAGATTCCCAGGGTACTTGGTCTGTGAGTCTGTTTAGTTCTTGGCAAAGTTCTCTTTCATTTTTTGAACAGACTAGACTCAGCTTCTGTCATCACTTAGTCATTTTATTTGTCCCTTTGTTTACAGCTGTATCTGACTCTAGACAAGGTCATAGGGAGAGAAAGGACCTACTTCCAACCAGTTTCACCACTTCTGTTATTGTCTTTATATACTACACTTATAAATGTTGGAAATGGCTTTTTTTCTCCTGTAAGCGGAATTCTTAAGCTCTGGGAGCTTCTATATAAGGAGGAAGCCTGCAGGTGAGAGTGGTCAGATATACCTGCATTTCTGGGGTAATGGGAGTCTCACTCTTTACCAGCAGTAAGGATGCAGGAGGGTGTTGGGGTCCAACCCCAGCAGGTCCAGGGGTTCCCAAAGGTTTGGATGGAGTCGGCAAAGAAGGAATGACATGGAGACAGGGTTCAGTTGATCAGCAGCCTAACCAGGTTCTCTAGACAGGTTCTAGCCAGGTTCTCTCTTTATACTCCTGTTACATTTGTATTTATACCATTTGATGTTAATCCTATCCATTCTATTCCAAAGGTTAGGGTGTCTGTTATCTCCATTCCAAGGTCACTACTTTATTGTTCCGTTAAGCTACAAGGAAGTAACTGAAAGAGATTATCCTAAGTAAAGATTATGTAGCTTAAGCATGATTGTTTGTAGTTAAAGTGATTAACTACCTGCCCGGCACTTAGTTAAGGGGTTTTACTGATTTATTCCCTTCCTTAGTCCTGTTAATCCCTAACTCCAGGGAAAAATCCCTACCTGGGGAAACAACCTTTCTCAGAGAGGTGGCCTTGGTTAAAACACATAGTGCTAAGAGGGGGAGCAAACATATTAAGAACAGTAGTCAGGTCCCTTGAAACATATGCTGTGCAGATGTTTCTTCCCTGCAGCGACTGTGTCAAGCAGCAAGGATGGACTGGCTTCTGGCAGGAGGGGAAAAGAAAGGAAACTTTAAGTTTTTAGATTTGTTTTTTGGAGACAGAATTTTTGTTATCTCACCCTTCTTCCCAAGCCTGAAGCTCCTCAGTTTCCCTCCTTCTTAGTGGAACTTGTAAGAATGCTAACTTGGTGTTTTGCTACATTTGCAACTGCATATCACCATCTCTGGTTTCTGGGTCTTTGTGCCTCCTGGTTGTCAACTGGAAGATAAAAAGCAAAAACCAGAAGAAAAAAAAGACAAAAAATTTAGAAGCAATAAGTATTTCTTTAATATCCAAAAGAATTGCAATTTGGGAGAACAAATTCAGGCAGAAACCCAAATAGTGTTCCCCCTATATAGGGACTCAGGGTGTTATGGGGAAAAGGGAGGAAGATGACATAAGTTGTATTAAAGAAGATTTATTGGTACAAGATGAAGTAGGGTTAGATTTGTACTTCATGGGTTGACTTGAGATTCACCTGAAATTGTATTTAATTTGTTGGTTAGAAATCTGGTCATTCTTAAAGTCCAATTTCATCAATCTTTACAAATAGGATAGTCTTTGCCTCCTTGGAATTATGGTGGTTTGGACCAGCTTGTAAGATAAAGAAAAATAAGACGTGCAAAGCAGTTCCTCTGAAATGGCTACTTAGGCTCTATTTTAATATGGCTCCACTCATGTTATCTTTCACCTGGGCCGTGAGACCACTCAGACCTCCATCTGTGGAAAAAAGTGGTAAGTGACAACAGAGGGTCCAGGTTCAGACTTGCCCAGCCAGGAGCCAAAGGGAAGGAAAGTGGTCTGAAGAGGTTAGACTGGGAGAATAAAGATGGGGTCCTGTCCTGGAGGGGTCCAGTTCAGTCAAGAAGAGAAACAACCATCAGGAGACAAATCAGAGGTCTCTGTTCTGTGGGAAGCCTATTGCTATCCCACAAAAAAAGGAGTACTAGTTCCTCCTGATGTTAATGTCAGAAATACACCTCAGTCCTTGAGTTCAGCTAAAAAAGAATTCAGAGCCAAAGAACTGAAACGCAAGCAAATGTTTATTTAGAAAGTCACAGGGGTAGAAGAAATGAGGCAAACGTGCTGCATGACTTAAGAAACAAATTACAGTGGCAAAAGAAGGGCCCTTGGAGCTTAGGAGAAAGAAAGGTAAAGATAATGCACCTGAGGGAAGATGGGGGAAGACACCATTATGCTCCAGAGAGAGTGTGCCTGGGGACAAAAGGGAGTGTGGAGAGTTGTGGGTGTACTCAAGAGAGGAAGAACACCTGCTGGGTTCTTCATCTTAAGGGTTTTTATTTGTTTTCTAAAGGTGGGGATTTTAGGGGAGGTCTCATGGGAGGATCTCAATAGCATATTCATCAGCTTTCCAAGGGTGTCCTTTCAGGGTCATGGTCTCTACTGATTGACTGGTGCTAGGGTAGGAGATCATTAGTCATTACTCTGGTCCTGGTGTCAGCCATGTTGTTGGTTCATCTGATTTTGCTGCTTTTTTGGGCCTGGAGCTGAAACACAATTGAGTCCTAGATGTTTTCTCCAGTTTGATGAAAACTCTCTCCTTGGTCAGCAGATTCAAGGCTTTGTTCCTAAGATTATTAGATGCTGGTCAGAACCTCACTGTTCTGGGGGCTTAATGCTTAAGGGAATGGTCATGGAAGAGCTTGTATGGGAGTTGTATGATGCTATTCTCTGGTCCCCTTGTTCCTCCTATAAGGGGGTCTAAATTTCATGACTAGTGATATAAAAGGTCAAAGGATCTAAACTGCATGACTAGTGACATGCCAGAAGAGGAAAGGTCACCTTGGGGATATGGTCCAAGCCTGTAATACTTGTTTTCTCTAGTTTTGTTCCTTGTTAGGCACCCAGGAATTTCCACTCTGGCCTTTGGTTCCTGCTCTGCTCATGCCTGTCTAGATGCCTACTCTGTTACCAGAAGACTAACCCAGGCAAATTAACATTAAAATGGAGGTACTAACATGGGAATCTGCTTACAGGCTGAAATGATCATATCCAATGAAGAATAATGTTAATTTTCAGAATATTCTTTAAACCAAACAAGCTTCAATAATTCTACATTCTCAGTACACAGATAAACACATGTTAGTGTCCCAGCTCTTCCTTACCCCTGCAACTTTAAGTGTATCTGATATTGTAGGCAGTTAGACAGATATGACCAGAGTAGAAACTACAGGCCAGGTACAGAAAGTTACCAGGATAGAAAGTCTCAGGTGCCTAGCAATGGGGGAAATTTCGTAAACAAGTATTGTATGGTGGGACTTCACCAACAATGTGACCTTTCCTCCCCTGGCATATCATTGGTCATGCAGTTTACACATCCTGACCTTTCATATCACTGGTCATGCAGTTCAGATTATCCACTGAACTTTCATCCCTTGGAATGTTGCTAGTCATGAGGGAGACAGAACAAGGAGGCCAGAGAATAGCATCACACAACTCCCATATGACCCTTGGATGACCATTCCCTTAAGCATTAAGCCCCCAGAACAATGAGGTTCTGACCCGAATCTAATAATCTTAAGAACAAAGCTTTGGACCTGTTGACCAAGGAGAGAGTTTTCATCAAACTAGAGAAAACATCTAGGCCTCAATTGTGTTTCAGCTCCAGGCCCAGAAAAGCAGCAAAATCAGATGTAGCAACGACATCCTGACTTTGGGACCAGATGCAATGACTAATGATCTCCTACCCTAGCACAGTCAATCAGTAAGTGGAGATCACCACCTTGAAAGGACACACTTGAAAAGCTGATGAAGATTGTATTGAGATTCTCTCCTGAAACCTCTTCTAAAACCCACGCCTTTGGAAAATAGATAGAAGCCCTCAAAATGAAGAAGGACCAGCCCCTCCCCCCTCTCCTTTCTCTCTGTCTCTCTTTCTCCCATACCCTTCCCTATCCCAGTGGTTGTCAAACCATGGCTCGCGAGCCACATGCGGCTCTTTGGCCCCTCGAGTGTGGCTCTTCCACAAAATACCACGTGTGGGCGCGCACGTACAGTGCGATTGAAACTTCGTGGCCCATGCGCAGAAGTCGGTTTTCGGCCTGGGCGAGTCTATTTTGAAGAAGTGGCGTTAGAAGAAGTGGGGAGTGTGGGTTGGTCAGGCGACGGGAGACACGGTGCAGGCATGCAGTGGGATACACAGCGCGGGGGAGGCGCGCGCGACTCATGCATGAGTTGAGTGAGCCAGTCAGTCAGCAGTCTCATTGTGCAGTGATTAGTGCTAGTTGCATCCCCAAATCGCGCGCGGGTGACAAAAGTACCTACTCAAAGCATAAAGTTACCTGTATTTTTCCAACCAGCTGCAAATCCTACAGGTTTTTTTGTCATCAATTTAAGAATTGTAATTATTTTGTGTTGGTGGCTTTATTATTATAAAATGAAACATTTTTTCGATGTTAGAAGAAGTTATTTCATTCGAAAACAAATTATCTCTTTTTACTCAAGATTTTGAAAGAGAAACGTTGACTCACTTTCCAAGCCTGTTGAAACATCGCCAAGAAAATAATTCTGATATTGACATTTGCTATTTCAAAACAACACTTTTAAATATGAGGGAAGCTTTTCTCAACAGGTTTCAGGAACTCAGAGACAGCAAAGCGATGCTAGCCTTTGTTAAAAAACCTCTTAATGCTACTGTAACAGAATTAAATTTTTCTCCCTTTAATATTGACGTTGGCAACTTTGAAATGCAATTGCTGGATTTAAAAAACAAAGAACTGTGGAGCTCAAACTTTGAGCGTCTTTGTGCTGATATAGAAATATTGGAGAAACCCAAATGTGAACTTAGTTCACAGCACAAGTGGTCTGCTTTGAAAGACCTGGAGAAGGAAGATATGTTGATTTTTAACACCTGGAATAGTATTCCTGACTCATATAATCAACTGAAAAAACTAGCGTTTACTGTTCTTTCCTTAAACAGGTCTACATATTTATTCGAATAATCATTTTCAAGCATGAACCTTATCAAGAGTAAATTGAGAAGTCGTCTTATTGATGAGAACCTGGAATCGTGCCTAAAATTAAAAACAACAGGAGAAACCAAGATGGCGGCATAGGTAAACACCGGAGTTTGCTGCCTCGAACAACCATTTCAAAAATACAACTAAAAGACGGAACGGACATCACCCAGAACCACAGGAAGGCTGGCTGAGGAGGGACTCTTCAACTAGAAGGAAAAACAACAGCATTACGAGGCTTAGAGGAGGCGCAGTGTGGAAAATTTAAAGGTACGGTGGTGCGCGGTCCCGCCAAAGCGGGCTGGTGGCTGAGGGCGCGGTTGTCGTTTCACTCAGGAGTGAGTCT
>NW_005873241.1:0-27157 GCF_000147115.1 Myotis lucifugus
TTGATGGACTGGCTGCAAACCCAAAGAGGACATACAGATGGCCAATCGACAAGAAAAGATGCTCAATGTCACTAATCATCATGGAAATGTAAACTAAAACCACAGTGAGATATCACCCCACACCTGTCAGAGTGGCTATCGCCAATCAATCAACAGGTAACAAGCGTTGGTGAGGATGTGGGGAAAAGGGAATTGGTGGTGGGAATGTTAGCACTCAGCTGAGCCACAGCACAGTGCAGAGGTTTCACTGAACGCACAAACTGCCACTGCTCCTGTGTGAGTCGCACTTGATGATTTTGGACAGCGCTTACTGGCATTATTGATTTTTAAAAAAATATATTTTATTGATTTTTTACAGAGGAAGGAAAAAGGATAGAGAGTTAGAAACATCGAGGAGAGAGAAACATCGATTAGCTGCCTCCTGCACACCCCCTACTGGGAATGTGCCCACAACCAAGGTACATGCCCTTTGACCAGAATTGAACCTGGGACCCTTCAGTCCACAGGCCAACGCTCTATCCACTGAGCCAAACCGGTTAGGGCAGCATTATTGATTTTTGTTAGAAAAATACACGGGACATATAGTTGGCTGTGTCACCTTAGGTTGATATTTGCTTTCTAAGAGGGCATTGAAAAGGGGATCTTTCCTATTTTCTTATTTCCAATTTCTGCTTTTAACTTTGTAGACATACTGGGGACTTTCTTTATCTCTTCACATATATTTATTTCATATATGAAAGGGTACAGACCTGTACAGTTCTTTCTTAACACTTTTACTTTATTAGCAGCTTTCTCCAAGTAAGGGATTCTGACTCTTTTTTGCTTCTTACCGTCCCCTCTTCCTCATCCCCTTTCAAAGCCCCACATGTACAGCCCACATATCTTAAGTGTGGAGATGTTTGCTTATGACTCATCATATGTTTAAAGCCTGTAGTTCAACTTTCCACAACTAGGAGCCTGATGGCAGCACTATATCTATTGATTAACAATCCCATGGCAGAACATTCTGAGGGTCTGACTCAGATGGCAGTAAAGCTGCTTGCATACTAGTAAATAAAAGAATTGTATTGTTAGTTTGGGTCAAGGTATTCTCTGAAACTATTGGGAATTTTCATAGGAATTTATAACTAATAAAATTTGAAAATTACCTTCTAAGACCTAATGGAACCAATTTTCTTTTAATCCTAATCCGAGAATATGTTTATTTATGAGAGAGAGAGAGAGAGAGAGAGAGAGAGAGAGAGAGAGAAAGAGAGAGAGAGAGAATATCCTCGATGTGAGAAATATAAATGGGTTGCCTCCCATAAGCACCCTGACTGGGGATTGAACCCACAACCTAGGTATGTGTCCTGACCGGGAATCAAACCTACAACTTCTCAATGGAATGATGCTCCAGACAACTGAGCCACAGAAGCCAGGGCATGGAACCGGTTTTCAGGAAAGAAAACCTTATATTCCTCCTAGAATTTCTGCATACCTGAGGTCCAAGTTCAGCTAAGTCAGTGGGAGTTGATGGAACACCTTGAGGCCTTTGTTGATTGACCTACCATTGTATGCAATGTGCTCATCACTCTTGTGGTTTCAGTCTGCCTGACCCTGTTTTCTATGTCACTGTTATGTGTTTTCTTTAAAACAGTCCTAGGCTCATAAATTTTGCTGCATTTCTCTGAAACCTTGACCCTGAAATTTGGAAGCAGAGAGTTTAAAATTTTAGTATCCAGTTACTATCTCATTGGCATAAGCTCATATAGTCAATAGTTATTGAAATCTTGATTCATCTACACTAATAAAAGAGAAACATGGTAATTAGCGTACGACCGCTACCCTTCCCATTGGCTAATCAGCATATCCTTATGCAAATTAACTGTCAGCCAAGATGGCAGCCGGCAGCCAGGCAGCTGGAAGTGAACATGAGGCTTGCTTGCTCCAGTGACTGCAGACTCCAACATTCCCCGCCTGACTTGCCGGCCTCTGAGTTGCAACTCTAAGCAACTATGTACTATGTTGCAAATAAGAAGCTAAACAAAACCCCAGAAACCATCTTTCGGCCAGCCGGGATCTCAGAGCTGAAGTTATACATTGTTTCGATTATAGAACGGTAAACAAACCAGATATGAAGCCTCAGAGCTAGAGCCAGAGTTAAAGCTGGCCCAGAATAAAATAAAAAAAGAGAAAAAAAAGGAGCGGTTGGGAGCTTCAGTTAACAACTGCCAGCCTGAAAGCAGCCCTTAGCCCCTCACCCAGACTGGCCATGCACCCCATTGGGGACCTCCACCCTGAAGGGTGTGTGACCAGCTGCAAACAGCCATCATCCCCTCATCCAGGCTGGCCAGGCACCTCAGTGGGGACCCCCACCCTGATCCAGGACACCCTTCAGGGCAAACCAGCTGGCCCCCAGGCCTCTATCCTATATAGTAAAAGTGTAATATGCCTCCCAGCACCGGGATCAGCGTGACAGGGGGCAGCGCCCAAACCCCCTGATTGCCCTGCAGCTCTGTGTGTGACAGGGGACAGGGCCACAACCTCCCTATCCGCCCTGCTCTGTTCCTGACAGGGGAAGGAAGGCGCCCCAACCCCCTGATGGGCCCTGCTCTGTGTGTGATGGGGTAGAGCATAACCTCCCCATCGGCCCTGCCCTGAGTGTGACAGTGGTGGCTCCCCAAACCCCTGAACGGCCCTGCTCTGTGGGTGATAGAGGGCGGTGCCCCAACCTCCTGATCCGCCCTGCTCTGTGTGTGACAGGGGGTGGTGCCCTAACTCCCCTATCGGCCCTACTCTGTGTGTGACAGGGGGGAGCTCCCCAACCCCCTGATGGGCCCTGCTCTGTGCATGACAGGGAGGAGCTCCCCAATCCCCTGATGGGTCCTGCTCTGTGCGTGACAGGGGGCAGCGCCCAACCCCCTGATTGGCCCTGCTCTGTGCGTCACAGGGGGTGGCCCTGCAACCTCCCCATCGACCCTGCCTTGAGTGTGACAGGGGGTGGTGCCCCAACCCCCCAATCGGCCCTACCCTGAGCGTGATTGAGGGTGGCATTGCAACCTTCCAATCCATCCTGCTCTGTGCATGACAGGGGGTGGCGCCCCAACTCCCCAATCAGCCCTGCTCTGAGCCGGACCAGGGGCTGCACCTAGGGATTGGGCCTGCCCTCTGCCACCCAGGAGCAGGCCTAAGCCAGCAGGTCGTTATCTCCTGAGGGGTCACAGACTGCAAGAGGGCACAGGCCTGGCTGAGGGACCCCCTCCCCCGCCGAGTGCACAAATTTTTGTGCACCGGGCCTCTAGTGTAATTATAAAAGAAGTAATTTTCGATATATCAAGATTATTTAAATTGCATGTCATTTGCTGTGTTCTCAGTTCAGGTAACTACATTTATAAATTTGTTTCCTGTTTAGATCACATTTTGCTTTACATTATTTTAAATCTCATCATGCTTCCCACCAATGAAGGCTACTAGATTTATGTGGTAGGTTCTGTAAGACGAATTGATGTAGGTGATTATGAAAAAATAATACCTTCAGGAGGGGTTTTGTTTTTCATTTTTGTTCTTTGACTTTAACCAATTTGATACTATTTATTGGAGCTGGATCATTATTAAAAATGCTCATTGGTACCCGGCCCCCATCATAAGTCCATGTACTTAAAATTTTTATATTTATTTTAAATTAAAAAACTTTAGTTTACCAAAATAAAACCATTACTAGTTCAGAAAATAATTTGAACCCTTTTAGTTCATTTATTGACAGCCTAAATGTTTAAATTTTGTTCTGAGAATCCTGCATATCTGTTCTCTAAATGTCTTTCTTGCATGTGCTGGTAAGTTTAATGCTCCTTGCACAGAAAGTTATGTACAAAAAAGTTATGTATATTTTCCAAATACACAACTTCATTTTGTTCATGTTTCTTTCTTCTAAATTACAGATTAGCTAATATTCTAACAAATTGTTTTAGAATATTTGACAGGTGGAGCTTAGGTGTTGTATGAACTACTGATGGAGCGTCTCATTTCACTGCCAATGGAGAGGAGAATTCCCAAGCTGAGCTACTAGGTCAGAATTAACAAAATAAAATGAATGGTTACCTCAAAGGAACTGATCAAATTTCTGTAATTTGGCTGATGGAAAAAAATAATTTTTAAAATGGAGATTGGCAAAATTATGTTTAAGTGGTTAATTTCTATTTATAATCCTATAGGATGTAGATATAGAACCTTTATATTTCCTTATATTTTATGTGCCCAGAGAGATTTTAAATTTCATAGAGATTTTAAATTTAAATTACATAATGTTTGTGTATTCCGAAGCACATAGCATTGGGTGTGAGCTGCCAGAGCCCCCGACCCAGCTGCGTTCCCTGCAGAACCCTTGGGAATATGGGGCCCAGAGCAGTTAGGAATACAGGCTCAAGAGCAGTTTAGAATGTGGTGCAAATAGCAGTTTAGAATGTGGGGTGAGGAGCCAATTGGAATGTGGGGCGAGTAGCCGTTGGCAGTGCTTGGCACAGAGCTGGTGGGCACAGAGACGGTGGGCCCAGAGCCTGTGTACATAGCGATGGACAGTGGACACAGCCTCAGGATGGACGTTACTGTCCGCGAGCTCATGGAGCTCTTTCTACAGAGTCCGCTGGTGGCAGGGGTGAGTACACCTGCCTCCCTGTCCCATTGCCGGTGCCCTGGCTCCTCTCCCGCCCCCCTGAGGTGTCCACAGACCCCACCCGCCTGGGGCCTGGCAGTCCTGGGACTCAGGGGTCTTCACAGGTTTTAAAACTGGGGCAGGGGTCCTGGCCTGGAGGCCTGAGGGGTTTCCTACTCTGGAGCCCATGCACCAGGTGCAGGACCCCCTGGTGCTTCCAGCCCTGGACTGAGATGAGTTCACCTGCTCCTGCCAGGGGGCTAGGCTGCAGGTCCAGGCACTAGATGGTTTGACTCAGTGGTTAGAGTGTTGGACTGCCCACCAAAGGGTCGCAGGTTTGATTCCCCATCAAGGGCATGTCCCTGGTTTGAAGAAGGTGATGTCAGCAGTTGGAGGAGAGGCTGCCCAGTGAGGATGAGGCCGTGGGCCTGCGCTCACACCCGCAAAAAGGGGAACCAGGTGGTCTGGTGTGGCCTGTGGGGATGAGATCCAGGCTCACCTGAGAAGTATTTCAGGTTATGAAAGGTTTCCTCAAAAAATAAGATTGTCATGTTTCCCAACCTTCTGACATTAGCGCTCTAATATTTTGACATCTTCACGTTAGATTTTATTTGAAGAATAAGATGCTATCCTTCCTGACCCTCCCCTCCCAAGGCTTACCCTCTTTGTGTGACACATGGATGGACGCGACTGGAATCCCTGGGACAGTTGAGGGAGCTCCCACACTGGGCGGAGTGCTGTCTGGTGGGAAGTCAGTGTCCTCCTTGAGCTAGTGTGACAGCAGCAGTGGTGTGTGAGGAAAGGGCTCCACTGCAGAGTGTGGCTGCACTTGCTGAGGAGCCTGCCCGCCCCCCACAGGAACTTGGTGGCTGAGGGTTAATAATGTCAGTGAGGTGGGTCAGCTGTGGGAGAGTGGGCCTAGGTCCCAGGGGGCGTGGCTTGGGAGGCGGGTGCTCTCAGGGACCCTCCGCTGCTCCCTGCCCGGCCTCCGCAGCACCTTACCCTTGTGTGCCCTCAGGTGACCCGCCACCAGGAGAGCCTGTTGGACCTGCAGTGGTTGGAGGTCCCAGACATGGCCCTGGAGGAGGTGGAGTACCTCTCCACCAACATGATCTGTCGCCTCAGGAGGGCCTTAATTGAGCAAGACCATTGCAGGGAGGTGTGTTTGTGGGTGGCCCAACAGCCTGGGGGACGGTGGGGAGGGGCCTGGGTCTGAGGCCTAGTTATGGCCCCGCTCCTCATCCTGACTTCCTCTCAAGCTGCACACTGTCTGTCCTCCTGGCCCATTTCCATGGGGGCAGGACGTGGGCACTTTCCCTGCAGGGCACAGTCCCCTGAGACACCTGTGTGAGGACAGAGGTTGAGCTTGGGGGGCCTGCTCCATTCACTCGGCCCTTCTGTCTCACTAAATATATCTCCGCTTCTTAAAAACTCCCCCACTTTCTCCTGCCTCCCTCCTGGCTTTGCAGTCTCGGCTGCCATCTTCTCTTTTACTTTCTTCCATCTTTTGGTCATTCTTCACCACGTTCTAGTGCGGGCACTGTGCCAGGCACAGGAGCACGCCGGTGAGACCCCCTGTCTGCCCTGCTGTAGCTGGTCGTGACCATGACCCAGGAGTGGAACGCCAGCAGCCGCCCCAGCGAGGACACGCAGCACCTGGCCATGGAACTGGCGGACACCAAGGCCACGCTGAGAGGCGTCAGGCAGGAGCTGTGAGTCCCCCAGTGACCCCGGTCTTTCTGCTCTTGTGCTGTGTGTCACCACCCATTGCTCGCACATGTGGTTCACTGCCATGCAGTGCAGCAAACGGGGCAGCTCTCACAGTGCCCTGGAGTGACGGGGCTCTGCTTTGAGCTGGGTCCCTGTTGGGCCCTGGGCTAGCCCACACTCTTCCCTCCCCGGACCTGCACAGCAGGGTTCTGCTGGGCCTTTAGGGCTCCTGCCAGTCCAGACATAGCAGACTCAGAGCAGCAGCCTGCCGCTCAGCCTCGGGCCCAGTGTGGGTGCTCTTGGCTGGAGGGAGGATGTGTCTCTCCCGTCCCGTCTGGTGGGCCTGCTTCCCCTTTCATGCAGCTGGTGATGGCACCATGCCCGGTATCTGGGAAGCTGCCAGCCTTCACCTCCCTGCCAGGGGGTCTCCATGCCTGCCTGGCTGTGGAGGGAGCAGTGGCTCTGGGGGCTCCTTCCATGTCTGCACCCTCAGAGGAAAGCTCAGGTCTGTGCTGAAGTCTGAGAGCAGCAGTGACAACGTAAAGCTCACCTTGGACTCCAGAGCGTTCTTGCAGCCCCACGTATAGATGCCCTCCTCACGCCTAGAAGCCAGGACCCCCTCCTTCCCCACTTTGGTCTCCCAGGTGGTGGGCTTTCCAGGTGCTTCTGAGGAACCCTCACCACGTGTTCTCATCGCCCCCAGGGAGGAGAAGACAAAGCAACTGGCAGACACCAGGAATCAGTTGTACCAGCTGGTGCTGGAGCTGCAGGAGGCCCGGCACAATGTGAGCAGGAGGCCTATCGTGTGGGCCGGGGGTGGGGGGCTAGGACGCCCCAGTCACCGGGGCCCCAGGTCCTGGAATGTGACCTGGGACACCTCTCCTTCCCGCTCAAAGTGGCGGTGCCCGAGAGCCAGCTGTCTGGGAGCTGCTGGGGGATGATGTGCTTCAGTGACAGCATGTGGGGCCCACACACAGGGGCCTGCACATGGACCAGCTTGGCCGCTCCTGGCTTCTCCTGGGCCTGCAGGGACTTGGGCCTTTCCCTGAGCCAGGTCCCCTGCCTTTGCCCACCTCCCAGAATATGGAGCTGGCAGCCAGAGCCCAGGCTTCCTGTGCCCCGGTCCCTGAGCTGGACTCCCTGAGGGAGAAGGCGAGCCGCGTGGAGAGGCTGGAGATGGAGGCAATGGGCCTCAGGCAGAAGCAGAAAGACATAGTAGAGTTCTATGCATCTCTCATGAAGGTGAGGCTGACCAGGGTAGGTGGCCGGTGGGCACTTGGGTCCTGGAAGAGCGAAGAGGGGCTGCAATGTCTCCCCAGCTGGCCCTCTCCCTGCATCGCAGACTGACTGCGCGACCCCTGGGCTCCCTCTGGTAGTGGAAGGAATAGGATTGGGAATGTGGTTGAAAGGCCCTGATTCTTCTAGGACTTTTCCTCTTCCTCCTTCATGCCACAATGATGACCTTCTATTCACTAACCTTTTTCTTTAAGACTCCTTGTAATTTCTATGGCTAAATCTTACCAGGACTGCTTCCTCATCTATAAAACAGAGATAACTGTACTAGTCCGTGAGGTTTATACAATGAAAGAGGTAAAACACCTGGTATTTGGGCAAGTCCCATATGAAGCTCTCCATGGTGTAGCCTACTCGGATCCCGAGGTTATGGGACTGTTCAGAGGAGGGTGTCAGGGCTGAGGGGGGATGGAGACCAAGGCCCAGGCAGGGTAACTGACGCTCTGACCATGCACCCAACTGCCTCACGTGAGCAGTGAGTTCAGGACCCTCTCTTCCAGGCATGTTTGCTCCTCCCACCTACTCAGGGAGTGGCTGTTCGCGCAGGAATGTTGGTGGATCACTGCTCTGCTCCCTGGGGACAAGGCATCCTGGGTGCTGTGCCCTAGCAGCCCGGCCCAGGAGGGGTGGCAGTGGGGGCCAGCTCTTGGCTTTGTCCTGGAAATGGCCCCATGGCCCAGCTGGTGATGAAGGGCATCAATCTGCAGCACAGACAGGTGTGGGGCACGGGCACCCTCCCTCACAGGTAGGAGGGTTGCGGAAGGTCATGTGCAAGCTTCCCCAGGCTGTGGCCTCCGCAGCCTCCTGCACACTGGGGACCTAAGGCAGCCCCCACATCTCAGCCGAACTCTGCCCCGTGGATGGGGTGGGTTTCAGGGCTCAGCCCCTGTCTCCGTGTCTTTTCCGGGCCTGTCCAAGCAGCCTCGCTCAGTCATGCAGACGCAGTGACTGAAGGCCTGTGTGGCACCAAGCCCTGCGCCAGGAGCAGGGGATCTAACACAAAGCAAGACTCGCTCCTGGCACTGGGGAGCTTCTGGGCTTTTGCAGGGCTTCCCATGGGAACCCCTTTTTCGTGTTCTCAAGGTGTGTGCCTCTGGATAACAGCAGCAACATTTCTCATATTGATTAATAATTTTTCTCTGAAACTAGCAATGCCTTACACTTTGCATTAGTAAATGAATTACAAGAGAAACAGAGTGGTCCGTGGAGGCCAGGCCACATAGAGAATGAGTCACACTGTTCTCCGAGGCCCTTGTGCTGGGGCCCAGGGATCAGCGAGGACAATGCTCACCCCAATTCCGGCTGGGTTTTGAATGCTGGGTAGGAGTTGGTTGTAAGGGTGAATGGGGCAGGCTGTGCTATGGAACTCAGGGCCTGGGATTATGGTGATACTGGTGAGTACTGGTGGGTAAACCGGCTGGAACACTAGATCCGAATGCTGGGGGCAGTGGCCAAAGAGGGAGAGTTGGACCTTCTTCCTGCGTGAAGCCCCTCCATGTACTCTGGCTCACATCGCTGATACTAGTCCGGGCTCCTTAAGGATGGGGTGCAGGCTGCTGAAGGCAGTGAAGCGACAAGTCTGGAGCTCTCCAGCCTGAGTTCAAGCCCAACTTCACCACTGGTTGGCTTTGTGACTTGGGGCTCATTCCTTAATTGACCCAAGTCAGCCTCTTCGTGTGTAGGAAGGGACTGTCCCTGCCTCCCTCTGGAGGCTGTTGTGCAGAGTGAATGTGGCAGAGACAGAGAGCACCTAGTGCAGGGTCAGGGTTAGGCAGAGAGGGGGCGGCCAGGTGAAGCCAGAGTCAGTGACCAAACCCTTCCCGCTGCCAGGCTTTGACCAGAACCGTGTCCACTGGAGGTAGGTGTACGGTTTCCCCTCCACCGAGAATCTGGGGTTCTGGCCCATGTGGGGAAATGAACAGGTGATGGATAAGCAGGAGCTACCGGCCTGCTCTCATGAGCGAGGCAAGCCTTGGAAAACTGCTCCCTGAGAAAAACAGACACATCCGCGAGTATCAGTGCTCGCAAACTGTGAGGGCATTCAGGGGAGACTCAGCCCCCTAAGACATGAGTGGCGCTGGGAGGACTCTGGAGGGCAGGACCAGGGCTGAGCGGAATGAACTGAACGGTTCCCCTGTGTGCTGGGCACTGGGATAGGAGTAAGTACCGTGGACTCTTCCCATTAGGTGGCCTTTGAGGGCCCAGCCATTGCGTCCCACGCCCAGCATGTGTCTGACCCACAGAGGCCCATAGTACTTGTTTGTTGTGTCTTACAGACCCCTCATTTCCAGGAAACTGCTGAGAGTAGGTGTGTGAAATGTTCAAATAGGAAGTGCATATTGACCAAAAGCTTATCTGAATTTTGTTCCAGAACCAAGATCAGTGGAGTGACTGAGAGGCCTAGCCTCAGCCCTCAAACCCAGGACTCTCAGCCCCACCCCTTCTTTGTGAAGGAAAGGGGCTCAGCCAAGCCCCATATCTGTCAGCAGGTGCACT
Source organism: Myotis lucifugus (assembly GCF_000147115.1). Lineage (NCBI taxonomy): Eukaryota > Metazoa > Chordata > Mammalia > Chiroptera > Vespertilionidae > Myotis > Myotis lucifugus. The sequence goes on from NW_005873241.1 coordinate 10,127, forward strand.
CGTCCAACCACCCGAGGTTGTACGTGTCAGACACTCTCACAGTGTTCCCTTCCCAAAGTTAAATAGTGTCTTGCTTCGGGGATTTTTCCATCTGGCCTGGCCTAATGGAGAAGGGCAGGGGCTCAAAAGTGGAGACAGAACTTCCCGCGGCAGCAGAGTCACCCCTAGGTTGTTGGTTTGGGTCCAGATTCCTGGAAGAGCTGTCGTCATGACCAGGGGCCTTAACCTCATTGCTCTCATGTATGTTCTTGCTGACCAGGAGCTGATTGAAGATAATTTTACCCTAATGGACACGAAGGGCCTTCTCCAGGAGCAGCTGACTGTCGCTTGGTCCCGGGTCGATAAGCTATACGAGCTTGAGGAGGAGAACGTGCAGCTGAAATCAAAGCTGCGCCGCCTACATTTGGTAGGACAGGCTGTCATCGCCACGTGTAACACAGATGGGGGCGGTTTTAGGTTCATGTTGTGCTCTTCTCTGATGTTCAGCTACTGGGTTGGTGCTGCCGCCGGCACAATGACCCGCTGATGGCAGAGAGTCGCTTGCTAACTTCAGTGGCTTGAGTGGGCACCACTGAAGGCTCCCAACACAGAGAGGGCCTGATGTTGTGTTGCTTTCCTGTGAGGTTGGATGGATGTGGGCCTCTTTGCAAAAAGGGTCTCCTCTGGCGTTTATGATGTGGGTTGAGCTGTGATGTGTGAGTCCCTATGGCCTTTCCAAGGCGTTAGGCCTGCTAAGGGGCCACAGAGCTGCCGTCATTATAGCATTTGCTCTAAAGCCCTGTGCTGTACGTCACTTTGTTCAGACACCACTCAGAGAACTTCATCCCCTAGGACCTAGGGCAGGGGTGGGCAACCCCTGGCATTCGTGTGAAACATGGCACACCAGTAACTTTTGCTGGCACTTGAAACCCTCTCATATGATCTTCCATTTACAATTGTGAATCTTTGTTCTCAGTGATGAATTTTGTTAAGTCTCATAATAGGAGTAGCCTGACAGATGAAAGTAGTAGCTCGTGCATATCTCTGAAGGTCACGAAATATAAACCTGATGTAAAATCTCTGTCATCAGTGATGCAGCAGCAAAAGTCCCACTGATAATATCAAACGAGTCATAAAGTTTTCTGTCAGACTATCAGTGTACATGTATATATTAAAAAATAAATGTATTTTTCATCATCATATACTGTGTTTTTGTTGCTCAAATGAATTTTATTATTTCTTCAAGGTTCTACACATATGTGCACCTTAAGAAATATCAAGTAGGCATAACATGTTCTCAAAAAATTAGGGCTGGCACGCAGAAGAATTTTGAGTCAGAGATTTTGCTGATTTTGGCACGCACTCACAAAAAGGTTGCCCACCCCTGACTTAGGGCCTAGGTCACTCGGTCAACATACCTTTCAGTGGTTGTAACTCTCACAGCTGGGCAAGGTGTTGGAGTCATTTCTGTGCAGCTGTGTTTTTGGAAGTGAGCAGGGGCATGGAGGCCCTTCATCCTGGGGGAATGAGGGCAGATGCACAGGGGCCAGGACCTGTCCAGAGCGTGCTCCAATCCGAATCCTCACCCCATCCCCTTTTCTGCACATTCAGGCCCAGGACACAGACCAGAAACACCTTGAGGAGCTGCAGGAAGAGAACTTGGCCCTCAAGGCTGCACAGGGGCAGAGTGTGGAGGAGTCCGCCCACCTGCGCTGGGAGCTGGACCAGCTGTCAGAGGGTAGGCAGCAGCTGCTGGTGCCGTGGAGCCAACCTGATTGAAGACTATTACACTTTAATAGATACCAAGGGCCTTCTCCAGGAGCAGCTGACTGTTCGGCTTCTCCCTAAGCCAGGGAGCTGAGCCCTTGGCTCTGAAACTCGTGTGTCAGCCCAAATAAATAGGGTTTTATTCAAGGGCCATTTGGAACTGTTTCATTGCAATTCTCTCCAAGAACATGAAGGGCCTGGCAGCCTTGAAGTCAGGACATGAAATGAAAAGGAAGTGCTGCCAGATTTCTCAGTTCCCATTCAGCTAGACACAGAAGCTTCCAAATGACAGCACGCTGACACCCAGAGGGTGTCTTAGATCTCTCCGTGGAGCACTGGAAGCTCTGGATGCAGGAGATGTCCCCAGTGGTCACTCACCTCCATCATAGTTGTACCCGGGGCATGGATTCCTCCGTTGATTTCATAATCTGGCAGATGGGTGTAGTCTGCTCTCCATCTTCCTGGGCAGGGGCTGCTCAGTGGCTGATGTACAGGCCACCAAGGCCTCTTCCTCTCCCTCTGGTGTGTGTCCCCTCCCAGCCCCCAGAGGAAGTGTGGGGTTGGCCAGGGAAGGTGGGTGGGGCGGTTGTGCAGCAGAAGCCTCAGCACCCAGCAAACAACAAGCCAGTTCCTGTGTCCAACAATAGCACGCGTGCACCTGTGAGTGCAGGTCAGGCTTTGCTTAGAGCTCTGCAGAGCCAGGAAGGCCTTTGGCTGGTTTTTCAATTCTGAGCAACATTCCTAAGCGTCATGGAAAGGCTGTTGAAAGCAGCTGGGTAGTCCTCTCTTCAAGGCGTCCCATCTACTCCAAACATAAAATCAGTTCATTGCATTATGAGTCTGTGTGAGAAGTTAGTTTTTTCTGTGGTTTGGTGTCTCCTCACTCCTGGGAATCCAGGCTCTGGGAGTTCAGGTTCCTGGGGAACACCACTGCCCCCTGGTGGGACACAGAAGTAGTGCTGGCTGGCAGGGACTGGCTCAGACCAAATGTGCTTGTTAGAAGCCAAGGTGGCTGATGGGGCTGGAAAGCCTCCCTGATTCAGATGCTCAGTGTAGCTTATGAGCCCTTTCAGGTCAGTGACTGACTGACTTCTTGATGTTCCCAACTCCTACTGCTTAGCTGGAGGCTCACGAACAAAGTGTGAATGTACTTTTGTGTGGTTGGGGTGGTGGCTTCTTGAGTCAGAAAGGCCTGGTTTAAAGTCCTGGCTCCTCTACTTGTTAGCCAAGTGACCTCTTCTGCACCTCAGTTTTCTTATCTGCAAAATGGGGGTAATGAAGCTGCCTCACAGGATTGCTATGGGTATCTTGTGAGAGGAGACAGTGAAGCGTTAGGCTGTGCCTAGCCCACGGGGCGCCAACAAAGGATAGCTGTTCTTATCGTCCTTGTCTTATCCAAAGATACCTTGTCTTATCCTTGTCTTATCTTACTTTGCTTCTTGGAGTGCTCCTGAGCAGCCCTACTAGCAGTACAGTGCGATAAGGCTCCCAGGGTTGAGTGTGTGGCCCTGGAGGGACAGGTGAGGGAACAACCCTGACCCCTCAGACATTCATGGTTTCCTCCTGAACAAGCCCTGGCACTTATCCAAAGTCACGTACCTCCTGGTGGCAGCGAAGGGCCGCAAATTCCCATACTTCTCAGGTTGGGCTCCCTTTTCTGTTCTGCATTCAAGCTGTTTAAAAGCAACAGAGGAAATCTGCCTTTTTCTGGCTTTACCTTATGTTTTCATCTCGCCTAGAATTTTTAAAGCAATTTGGCTATACTTTCTCATTCTTTTTCTTTTTCTTTCTTAATTTTTGCTTATGAGAATGAACGGAAGAACTCGTCAAGGGAGGACTGGATCTCGCTTGGCTGAGAGGGTGGTGCGAGCTGACCCGTGGAGGACTCTAGAGCAGATGCAATCGGCTGTGGATCTAAGCAGGGTGTTAAGTCAACGTGGCCTTGTGGTGCACATGTCGAGACGTATGATGACAGGCTGAGTCGACTTATGTGCCTCTTAATGTCAGCTATTTCTTCCCAAATGTCCTTTAGGTCTCTCAAAACATGGTCTATCATTTCTATAATGACCTGAAGTTGGGGAGCAGATGTTTCAGGAGGTTTCTTTAACACGTCGATCAGCTGGAGAAGCGCGGTTCTAATGCTGCAGGCTGATTCTGCAGATTGAGTCTGGGCAACTGACAGCATGCCCTGTACTTGGCTAACTGTCTGCTCCATTATCTCAGGTTTGAGTGGCACAGATTCTTGAGTAGTTGCTATCTTCATTATTTCCATTGTTTCAGATTCTGATATAATCTCTTTGTGTGGCTGGATCGCTTGAGAACCTTTCCTTGTCTCCACTACGGCAGCATGTGCTATTTCTTGAGATAATTTGGTCTTCTTCTGTCTCCTGGCAGCTCTCGCTCTCGTCACTGGATTGGACATCGTAGTGGCTGGTCTCTAGTAGCCTATCAGCAATTATCTCAAGGGCCCTAATGAGAACTCTTAATGACATTGTGTCCCTGTCTCATTCTTTTTCAATGCAATTGTGAAAGTACAAAATGAAATCTCTGACTGAAGGAATTTACCCAGAGGTGGCAAGTACTGGGCATATGTGCCCCATAGTCTCTTCCACCCACAGACATGCGGGTCAATGATCCTGTCCCCTCTAAACCCTCGGCTGAGCCTCCCGGACTCCCACCACTCTGAGGCTGGCACGGAGAACACACTCTCTTTGCCATCTGTTAGTCTCTGCAATCCTTGACTTGATGGTCAGGTTACAACTTTGTAAAAAAGTGGTTCCAGCAGTTCCATCATCTTGAACTTTTGCATTGGCTTCTCTCTACCATCACCTGCTTTCTTCTTAAGCTCTGCTTGCTTCCCTAACAATCCCAGCGGAGCCAGCAGAGGGGCTATAACCGCCCGAGGAACCCTCAGGTGCAGACAGCAACAGCACCCTGGGAAAGAGGGAGGGCACCCAGATGACCATCCAGGCCCCCCAAACCTAGGGCTCAGGGTGATGGCCGACTCAGGGCTGGTGGCAGAGAGCAGAAGCTGAGGCCCCTGGAATATGGGCTCTGACTCCACTTTACTCTTCAGCCTCTAGCTGCTTCCTGAAGCTGGACCAGGAGAAGCAGAGTCTCCAGGGCACCATCCAGGGCCTGCAGGACGCCTCCCTGGCCCTGCAGGAGAGCAGCCTCCAGCGCCAGGAGCTGGAGAAGGAGAACCAGCAGCTCAGCAAGCAGGTACCTGTGGGTAGTGTCTAGAACATACAGGCATGTAAGTGGCCAGGGGGAGCACCCAGGTGTTGGTGAGCATGCGCAGCTGGGGGACAGGCAGAGACCAGTGCAGCCACCATTATGGTAGGGGGGCAGGGGGCCTCCTGGAGAGGCGTCAGGAGGCAGCAGGAGGAGTCCCTGCAGCAGTGAGACCGCACACGATGGGCCTCTGTGTGCCTCGCTGCCTTCATCTGTGAAATGGGGTTGCAATGTACCCACCTAGTAGGTGTGGTGAGGATGGTGTGAGTTAGTGTAAAGGGTCCAGTGCGTGGTAAGTGCCTCATGGAAGGAGAGCAATGCCCTGTTAGAAAGCACCGGGCGGTGCTGAAGATCGGCAGCGGGCACACAGTGGCAGGTCACACATGCAGCTTCCTGCACCCCGCTCAGCAGCATTTCCGGTTCTGCAGGGGGCGGGGCAGGTACAGGGAGAATCTCACCTGGTGGCCTTGGCACCCTCCATCTGGATCCCTTCCCTTCTCTGAGCATCATGGGCTCCAGCCGCTGCTGCCAGTCGCTCAAGGACTCTGGTCCAGACGCCTGGCGGCGTCCTCTGGGAAGGAGGAGGTCCCCGCTGGGTCGCCTTGGGCCTGGCAGGAGGGCGCTGTCTGGAGAGACTGTCCTGGGCACTGAGGCCAGCGGGCTGAGGCCATTGAGGGGAGCGCGAAGGGCCACCGTGTTCCTGGTCGCCGGGCACAGGGACCCGTCGTTCAGGGCCACCTTCCAAGGCGGCCGCTGTGTCCGTCCCACGTCCCTCAGTCCAGGGAGGCCTCCGTGCTCCGCAGGCCAGTCCAGCTGGTGTTGGGCGCGGGGACGCCAGCTCCAGCAGCCTCCCTGGGAGCCGTGGCTTTCATGGAGCGCCCGCCTCTGAGCTTGCGCACTGGGTTGATGCAGGTCTGAGAAGCTTGATGATGTTTAAGTTGTAAAGCTTGGTTGCCGAGGACTTGGGCTTTGGAGAGTGAGCCATGGGAGAGTCAGGAAGACCCCTTGGCCTCACTTGGGAGGGCTGTGCTGAGCGGTGGCGGTGGCTGGAGCGGATCCCTTCCCGCCAGGCGGGGCCAGTGATAACAGTGAAAATCCCAGAAGGTAGGATGGCAAAGCAAAGCGGTTTGCATTTGTGAATCTCCAACATGGACTATCTGTTACTTATGCAACGAATCTACTTAATGCAAAACAACTCTTTGGAAGGCCCAGCAAAACCCAGTTTCCTCAGGAAGTAGCCATGCCTCCCAGGATGTGAGTCATCATAGTCCAGCGTCATGTGGGCATTCAAGCCCGGCCTCTACATCTCCTCACAGACACGGAAGGGCCTGGATAACATGGCCCCATCACCACAGGCAATTGGGAGATCTCTCTCTCCTCCAGAAAACGTTCAGAAACAAGCAGTGATGAGACAGGCCATAGGGCGGGGAATGTGCTTCTCCACGGCTGGATCAGTCAGGATTTCCCCATCAGTTCAGTCACATAATCGTCGTTATCAAGAGTCTCCAAGCTCCCAATGGCGTCAAGACACACCGTCATCGCTGCGTCAACCAGGCAGAGCTCTCCTCCCTGCCCAGGAGCAGACACGATAGCCGTGAGCAGCACCCAGAGGACACGGAGATGGTCACTTCCGTGAGGACAGGAACCACCTGGCTGGAGCCACGGCCAGGACAACAGAAGAGGCAGCAGGAGAGCTGGGAAGGGGCTTCATCCACAAACGAGCAAGTGTCCAAAGGACAGTGTTTTTATAGGGTCATCCTAGGCTGAATTGGTCTGGGAATGTTTCGTTAAAACTGTACAGAGCAGTTTTATAAGTTGCCACATTTCTTTATAAAATTTTTTAAACATATAGCTATCGTCTAATACAGAACTGAGAAGACTTGTGATGACAGCTTTTCCATGGATAGGCTTTCACCTCAGGGCTTCATGCAGAGGAAAGGGTTTTATGCAAAAGGAAGTTCCACAATTCCTAATCATTTTAGAAATTGAGAAAGGCACGTGTTCTATGTATTGGTTGTATCATAAAGAAAATATTTTAATGCTCTATTATCTATTGTATTGCAAGAACCTGCTTATTAGTGAATCACATTTTGTGTATATAATAGAAAACATTCAAGTTGGTAGTCTAAAATACAGTAGTATTTTGTTAACAAATGAGAAAATGTCACATCAATGATTCATTTTACTAACATTTGAGAAAGATTATTGGTGAAGTTTGAGATAAATCATATTGTTTAACTTCATAAAGAATGTAATTGTAAGTTCTGTGACATGCTCTTTGAGTTTTGCCCTAATTGGTTATCAGGGTATGTGTGCAAGGACACATTTTATTATAGGGATTATGCATGTTGTCTTTCTGTTTGAACATTTGAATGAGTTAATTCTTATACACTTTCTAGTTTTAAAAATTTTAAATCCTGTTAAAGCTTTTATGTATCAAGATGTTTCCCTTTAATTTTAGAACTAGTTTATAAAGGATTTATTTGGATCCTGTTTAATAACTACAGCATTTTGTACTGTTACTTTTTAATATATTGAAAACATAAAACAAACAAACAAAGAATAAAACAGAAAACACTGGTGGGTCCCGAAGGGAGGCAGCGATGGAAGACACGCTCCCTTGTGGAGACCGTGGATGGGCCGTTTCAGGGCATGGCTGCTGGTGACAGGAGTGCAGTGCTCACTCTCTCCTTTTGGTCGAGGGGATGGGGAGGAAGAGATGGCTGGACGACATTGCCTTTCTGGACAAACCAGGTCTTCCCAGTAGCGCAGTAGAAGAGACATCCAGGAGGACAGACAGGCTCACCAGCCAGGTTCATCCTACAGTTACCAGGACCCCATTCACATGGCAAGAAGGGCCCTGAGAGGCTAGCGACGGCCTCCCTGAGCAGGTCATTCTGGGTCAGAGGGCCTCAGTCCATGTAGCCACCGTGGGTGACACAGCTGCGTCGTGGGCTCTGAGCACACCGTGACGGGTGCCCGGATTCCGGATGAGGGACGCGCAAGGGCACTCCTGCTTGCTGACCCCCTGGTAGGACTGGTGCTTTCAGGTGTCTGGATGTCTGTCCCGACCGGCCCAGGGGTCCTGCCAGTGTCATTTGCTGAGGCTGCCCCGGCAATGGCAAGGACATGGGCTGCAGACCAGAGACCTGGGTCCCGCTGGTCACGGCTCTGCTGGAACTTCATCTCTGGGTGAGGCTTGGGACCGCCCCTCCTCCTGTGAAGTGGTATCTCCAGGCCTCTCGTGGGACGTCCAAGGTTCAGTGACTCACGCTTCTCGTCCTTTGAGGCTCCGTGCGCCTCCCAGCAGAGAAGCTGCCAAGCAGTGTGTCCTCTCCCTGGGGGCCGGGAGGAAGCCCCTCCCCATGCCGCGTCTCTCTGTGCAGCGCAGCTCAGGGAAAGCCACCGGACAGTCTGGGTTTTAGATTCATGTGGGCCGGGCACAGGGTATGTCTCTGTAACCGGCAGCCTGACCTAGGCTGAGATAGAAAGGCTTGACCTTTACAAAGATGAGAACCTCCAACGGGGCGGGTCCCCAGGGGTGAGCTGCAGAGGCCTGTGCTGTAGCCTCTGGCCCAGCTCCCGGCAGGGATGAGAGATGACCCCTGACACTTCTCCTGCCCTCGGGGTCCACTCTGGTCCCTCCTCCACACACACAGGACAGGTGGTGGCTGCTGCCTCCCCACATGACTCCTTAGCCCTGTCTCTCGGGTCCCATCCCCCGCTTTCTCTCCATCAGTTCCTTGTACGACTCCAGGCAGTCCTGCCACAGCCCTTAGAGACCTGTCTTGGCTCCGAGCCCCTGGTGGGAGGAAGGGGCTTCCTGTCCTGCTCAGCCCGCTCGGGGCCTGGCTGCATCACAGGTCCTCCCTCATGTTGGATTGAAGGTGCATCTGGGCCATCAGCTAAAAACCACAGGGGACATGGCCTGACATTGACCTCCCTGGAGCCAGGACAGGCCCAGCCTTGGACACGTCCAGACAACATGGCCCTCTGGGAGGTGTCAGAGAAGGAGGGACAAGGGTCAGCCAGGGCAGGTGGCCCAGAGTCCCAGGCCCCCCGGTGCCAGCTTGGCTCTCCCACCACCCAGTGTCGCCCAGGCTGTAGGCTCCCTTCGGTCTGTGTAAACCTTAGTTCTCGATGTTCACGTCCTTCCCTGTAACTCACGACCCTTCTGTGGACCTTAGAGAGGGTGCGTCCCCCACCCTCACTTTGCACTGACATCTAAGAGTTCATTCCTTCAGGCAGGAGTCCTGGTTTTGAGAGGAAGAGGGGCAGCACTTTGGGGCCTATCTTGGGAACACAAGCGCAGCACAGGGACTGATGAGCAGACCCCTGGCACCCGCGTGCTCTGGGGAATTGGAGCCTCCCCACAGGAGCCCTCGGCCCAACCCTGGTGCTTTGAGGAGGATGGAAACCCATCTCTGCCTAGTGAGCTCTCCCTAGGGGAAGGGAGGGCCTTCATGGAAGGACAGGAGTGAGGGCTCCAGTTCCACGGCAAAAAGAAGCAGAGAAGATGGGGGTGTCCAGCCGGGGGGGGGATGCGTGTGGACAGGGGGCAGTCACATCTTCAGACCAGAAGCAGCCACACCAGATATGCAAATGTTGGACATAACATTCCTTTCACTGGGACAGACCGGGCGGCAGGGGAGAAGGATTAACAGTAAGATGGGGAGGGGGGAACAAGGCAGGAGGCATGGGCCACAAACCCCAGGCTCCATCTGAGAGAGCAGGCCTGGGGTCGGCCCACTGCCATGCATTCGGCTCTGCCGCATCCTCACTGTGGGCCTCTGGGCAGATCACTGGACTCCCTGGGCTGATGCCCTTCTCTGAATGAGGGTGAGTGACAGCTGTGCATGGCCTTCCTCCTCAGGGCCGGCTCCAGAGCAGGCACGGCCATCAGGGCAGATGCCTGCTTCCTGCTGAGCCCAGACCTGGTGCTAGGAAGTGGGGCAGCGATAAGGAAGGAGAAGAAAGATATTCTCACTTGTCAGACACGTGGCACCTTGCAGCGCCTTTTGCTGTTGGCCCTGGCTGGGTGGGGCTGCCCAGTCCTCGGGTCCCAATGTTGGGGCAGGGGGCTGGGTGTGCCCACAGGGTGCTGTGAGGGCACGGATATGAGCCCCACTGTGCCTGACCCTCCCCCTCATGGGGAAGAAGCTGCCTGCCTGCTGCTTCTGAGGAGTCTGGAGACTGTGACCAGACCTGTGAGACAAAGGCAGGGCGGCCTCAGCCCAGGAGAAGTAGGCAGAGCTGGCATTAGAGCAGCGACCTTTCTGGGAGTTTGTAAACCTGCCTGTGCCAGGCCGCTCCCAGCCAGGAGAATGGAGCCGGCTCTTGGTCCTGCTGCTCACTGGGTCGCTGGTGTCTGAAGGTCCTGCCCCCAGGGTTTCTAGTCTGTGTCCTGCGGTCTGGGGTGTTTAAAAGCTCTGAGAGCCTCCTGATCTGGATCATGGGGCTCCTCTGTTTTAGCTTTAGAGCCGTCAACCCAAACCAGCATCAGGGTCACAAATGCAGGCTCTTGGGCCCCAGCCCAGACTGACCATGTCAGAAGCTCTGACGGTGTGAGCTGAGCACATCACCCTGACAGAAGCTGGCGCCCATGCCTGCTGCTTGCTGGCCCTGTCAGTTACGGAAATGCACTCGAGGTCACATTGTTAGCAAGGAGCCACACTCTCCCCCTCCCAGGTGGTCATGAGTTTGGTGTCAGTGGGAAGGGACAGCACCATGGGCCTCGCCTGGGAGTCGCACCTCAGGGCCCACCCTGAGTCTGAATCTGTGTCCATCATGGTGTTCAGGTGTCAGGCACAGAGTGTGAGATGTGCGGGTCCAGGCAGCTCATGTTCAGGGAGTGGGCACTGGTGGGTCCCGCAGAAGAGCTCTGTGACGGGCCGCTGATTGGGCATCGTCCAGGCAGGACGGAAAGGGTCTGGCCTGGGCAGCAGTGGGGTGTGGAGGGGGAGCCACATAGGGAACGAGCACAGGCCTTGGTTGTCCATTTACTTGGAGGGGAGAGGAGGGAGAGAGATGGCAGAGGACCCCTCAGAGCAGCTGGATGAATAGGAATGTCACCAACTGGGTGAAGTCCCTGTAGGACATCCAGTGGTGGCTGCTGGCCCCAGGAATGTGGCCTGACCCTCAGGACAGTAGTGGACACGGCCTAAGATGGAAGCATTGAGAGTGAGCAGTGGAAAGCTGGGAGGGAAGCTGACCGATTGGTGTCCATGGCCTTTTTCTCTACCATGAGCTGGAAGTACACACCATGGGCTGAGAGGTGATGGTCAGGGTGTGGGGAGCTCACTGTGCAACTAGGCCTGACCTGGGCAGCGGCTCAGGGATGCCACCCAGGAGCCAGGCTTCTCCCTTCTTGCTCTGCAGTCTTGGCAGTGGCTGAAGTACTTCCCCAAGAAGTGGGACAGAAGGTTTTCCCTTGTTAAAAGGTCTGATAAAGTGTTCCCTGGGGCTGACAGGTTTTGGGTTTGCTTTAAAACACAGTTCACTCCCTGAAACGGACTTTTGCATGGGCTGGGTCTTTGGCTCCGCAGATTGAAGACTTCCGAGTCCAGATGGAAAGAGAAAAGCAGACCAGCCAGGATCTGGAGATCCTCAGTGAGGAGCTGATGGAGGAGAGAGAACAGCTGCTCTGTGACATAGAGACCCTGAAGGCTGAGAGAGCCCAGGAGGTAGGCCCTCCAGTGCCCATGCCTCCTCTGGCACCCCTGCCTGCAAGACGGAGAGTCCAGGATCATAGGATGTCCTGGGAATCCAGCAGTGATTCCCGGGTTACCAGTTTCCTCATCAGCTGCAGTCAGACCAGCAATTACAGCCACGGAAAGGGGAGGGGCCAGGGACAGTTATTGCCCCCAGGGACACTGGCAATCTTGTTTTGATTGTCATGACTTGGGGGAGGAGAGGGGAGGTGCTCCTGGCTGTGGTGGGGAGAGGCCAGGATGCTGAAAATGTCCTGCTGCACACGGGACAGCCTGCAGGACAAAGAAACATCCCACTTGAAATGTCCAGCATCACTGAGAACCCTGGCAACCTCCAGGGTTGATCCACCTCACAGTAAAACAAGTCCCAGGGTAGGCCTCCCAGTGCTGGGTCAGGGACGCCACCCAGGTCCCAGGCTTCTCCCTTCCTGTTCTGCAGTAAATCAGAAGAAGCCTTAATCAATAAGCCAAATTTATTTGGAGTCCTATTCATTTTCGCTAGCCCTAGCGGGCCCAGAGGAACTCTTGCTTCTCAAATTCTGGAGCCCAATATGGTGGAAGTCTTTTCAATTTATATGTTTTTCAGCTCTTTGTTTTCCAAATTTAGAATGAGACTTCAGGACCTTCTGAGAAAAAGTCCTGTTTGCTCGGACAGGGCCATGAGACCATATCTCAAGGCCTGGCCAGGTGCCAGCACTGACAACTCTGTCTGGGGCAGAGTTTATGTCCTCTCTGGAGTGGGGAGTAGTCTTATTTCCCTATTATTTAAGCAAGCAAACGTTTACAGAGTAGCAGGGTTAAAGTTTTAAACAGCAGTTTTTACCCAAGATGGAGGTTACTATACTTCATAAAGTGTTCTGTGGGGCTCACAGGTTTCGGGTTTGCTTTAAAACACAGTTCACTCCCTGAAACGGACTTTTGCATGGGCTGGGTCTTTGGCTCTACAGATTGAAGACTTGCGAGTCCAGATGGAAAGGGAAAAGCAGACCAACCAGGATCTGGAGACTCTCTGTGAGGAGCTGATGGAGGAGAGAGAACAGCTGCTCTGTGACATAGAGACCCTGAAGGCTGAGAGAGCCCAGGAGGTAGGCCCTCCAGTGCCATGCCTCCCCTGGCACCCCTGCCTGCAAGAGGGAGAGTCCAGGATCATAGGATGTCCTGGGAATCCAGCAGTGATTCCCAGGATACCAGTTTCCTTGTCAGCTCCAGTCAGACCAACAATTCCAGCCACAGCAGGGCGGGGGTTGGGGGGCAGATATTGCCCCCAGGGACACTGGCAATCTTGTTTTTGATTGTCATGACTTGGGGGAGGAGAGGGGAGGTGCTGCTGGCTGTGGTGGGAGAGGCCAGGATGCTGCTAAATGTCCTGCAGCACATGGGACAGCCCACAGGACAAAGATCCCCCTTCAAATGACCAACTTCATACTCAGAGCCCTGGAGAACCTCCAGGATTAATCCACCCCCACAATACAGCAAGCCCTAGGGTAGGCAGCCCAGTGCTGGTGCAGTGGCTCAGGGACACCACCCAGAAACCAGGCTTCTCTCTTCCTGCTCTGCCAGTCTTGGCCGTGGCTGTTGTACCTCGCCAAGAAGTGGGCAGGAAGAATGTGGAGGGTGAAGAGACAGAGAGAAGGCCTCCTGGGATCCTCTGTGGACATCTCATTGGCCACACCTGACACATGACTAACCCTAGCTGCAAGGGAGGCTGGGTATCAGGTACTTGAGTTCTTCAGCCTCAATAGAGCAAAAAAGGGGGCTTGGGGTGGTGCTGTGTATACATAAGAGACATGCATCCACCCTCCCCTGATACAGCTTCCAGTCTAGCAGGTTGAATGATAGGTGACAAGCCAGGTGTCTTCAGACCTGTGCTATTGAGGGAATATACGTGGGTCCAGGGAGAGTCTTATTAGGTGCAGGACATTTAGAATCGTGGTGCAGGGCTTCCCTGCGGTGCAGTCAATTACACTGAGCCCTGGATGATGAGAAGGAGCCAGAGAAGCTGGAGGCTGGGGGTGGAGGCAGGTGAGCATTCACAGCAGAGGGAAGATCATGTGCAATGCCTGCAGGGGAGAGTGGTGTGAGGAGTGGCCACAGGGGTGGGCAGTCAGCTCTGGGGCCACTGTGGACCAGGGTAAAAAGCAAAAGGAAATCACTTCCATTGTTTTAAGAGAAGATGTGGTTTCTGTTTCTAACTCATCTGGCTTCTGTGAAAGTGTTTAGGCTTGAACTGTCTGGGTGGGGATCTCCATGCCCTTCACCTTGTGTCCATATCAGGCCTTTGGGAAACGTTAGGACGTCCTTTGGGTCCATGATGAGATGAACATTCCAGGCCTACACTTTGGGCTCCCAGTTTGGACCGAAATCACGCCTGTGTCCTTTCCATTGTGTTTTCCTGCAGATCAAGGATCTTGAACAAGTGGAGCTTTCGCTACGGGAGAGTTCACAGGCCAGCAGTGAGGCCTGCTTGCAGGACATCGAGAATGAGAACAAAGTCCTCCACCAGACAGTGATGGAGACCAGCAGCAGAGTCAGCAAGCTGGAGTGGGAGCGGCAGCAGCTGCACCAGGATCTGGAGCAGGTGAAGGAGCAGGCGGCACGGGCGCAGGAGCTGGAGCAGGAGCTGCATCGGCTGCAGGAGGAGAACGAGAAGCTGGCCATGGAGGTCAGCGCCCTGACGACGGCCCCCGAAAGGGTCCACGCCCTGGAGCGGGAAAGCCAGGACCTGTTGCTGGAGAACCAGAAGCTGCAGGTCTGGAGCGGGACAAGCAGCTGGACACCAGGGTAATTCTGGCCTCAGAATGAGTTAGGACGGTTCCTCCCCGGTCAACTCTCTGGTGCTTTGAATGCGGTTGGATGGATGTTATGAAAATATCGGTTAATTGGGTTGGTATTGCTGTTCAGGTTCTCTATGTCCTTACTGATTTTCCATGTACTTAAGGAGCTTATCCAGGGAAAGGGCATAAATTGCCAAGAAAGGTCACATGTACAGACAGGGGCCCAGGACTAAGCTTAGGCCCATGTGACAGTCTGTTTCTGCTGTGGGCCTTCCCACAGCTGTTCCTTGAGTGCAGGTAGAACTGTCCTCAGCACGGCTGGGTTTTGCCAGTCCTGAGGGTCCTGCTATTTTTGTGTCAAAACTTGACCTTCTCTTGGCCCCTCACTGTGTGGGAGGATGTGGGGATCCGGGGATCCGGAGTTTGTTGTGCCCCTGGGCCTGAACCTGGTGAGGATCATCCCCTTCTCCCTCCTGGAAGGTGGAAAATTCCACTCTGAGCCCCCAGAGCGCCTCGCTCACTGCGCTCATAGAGAAGAACATGCAGCTCCAGCACCAGCAGCTGGCGGCAGCCCACGAGGCCCTGCAGCGGGAACACGCGTGCCTGGGCGCGCTCCATGAGCACCTGTCTGGGGAACACGAGGCCCTCATGGATGAGTACAGCCGCCAGAAGACACTGCTGCGACGGACCCTGGAGCTGGAGAGCAAGGTGCTCAGTGACAGGTGGGTGCCTGCGGCTGGGGTGACTGACGGGCTCCCCGGGCTCCTGTCCCCCCTTCACTCTGGTCCCTCATGTTTCCTCTGTCCCGCTGCTTCACAGTGAAGAGAAGTAAATCCACCATCACCCTCAACGATGTGGAGTTGGTGCGGCTGGAGACTGAGGGGCAGGAGGGTCCCCCATGGGAGAAGGGTGTGCCCACTAATCCATGCTCAGGGAAACCAGGTGTCAGCATTGGGGACCCAGCTCCCCTGGGCATTCCTACCCCCTCTTCCTTTTCTCTCCAAACCAAGGACAAGGACGGGAAGTCACCAAAGCTGCTGATGTTCAGGGGCGTGCCTTACCGAGCTCCCCAGGCCTTTTCCCTGTCCATGTCTCAAAGTCTGAGCTTCTGAATTTCTTTTTTTACTTTTAATTTTGGAAACTTTTGAATATATGGACGTGTACAGAATAGTATAGTGAAAAACCGGTGTTCCCATCACTTGCAGCAGCATTACCAATACTCTGCCATTCTCATGTCACCTTTACCTCTGACTCTTCATACACCTTTTTTTTTTTTAAAGTAAAATTGATGTACCTTAAATGCATAAATCTTAACTTTGGGCTTTTGCCAAATCAGGGCATTGTGTGCATGTAGTCAGCCAACTTCGGCTGAGCTCCTGCCCGGGAGATCCCTGATTTCAGTGGACCCGGGAGTTGCAGCGGGACCCAGAGCCTGGGGGAAGTGAGATGTACAGAGAACTCCAAGGTTGGGGGGAGAGAATGGGAGAGATGCGATAAAGAGAGGCTCTCCCACACTTGGAGCAGCGCAGGAGGGAGCTGTCCACTTTCTGTGCTTGTGAGTTGTCCCTGCTGAGTACTTCCCTTGCCTCTGTCTCAGCAGATGCCAGGCAAAGGCTGGGACTTCCCTGGGAGCAGCTGAGGTGCAGGGATTTGACATCACAGGGACCAGGAGGGCGCTGAGCCTGCAGAGCCTGTGGAGGGCGCCTGCTGCTGCATGAACTTGGGAGCAATGATGTTCATTTACGCACTCACCCAGTGCTGCCTGTGGACTCTCTGCAGAGCCTTCCACCCCTTTCTCCACCCAGATTCCCTTCCTTTGGGGGTGCCGAGATGTCTGCTCCTATAAGGCTCTCATTCCTTCCCACCAGAATGAGTATCTTCTGCCTCGTGGCATCTCCTTCTCTGCCTCCTCCGCACCCATCCTGTGTTCATGAGACACTTAGTGAGCACCTACTGGGCGTGTGGTGCTGTCTAACGTGGTGGGAATGCACCCAGCTGACTACTGATGGGAGCCTCCTGTGGTGCCCACCCCGCACCAGGCGCTGCGGGCCTTACCCTCAATGCCCTATGATAACCGTGTGGATATATTCTTATGTCTGTTCACGTGGGAAGGTTTGTGCAGGTGGCATTTGACTGCTCTGAGGGAGGAGTTCATTGTTCTGCCTGTGACTCCTTGCTTGGTGGACCGCCTGTGTGATTCAGTGGTTTTTGCTGGTTGGACAGATAGCAGGAGGCCCTTGGTGTGTCTGCAGCATGGCTGCAAGTTGTAGGTGGAGGTGCCTGGAACACAGGCCGGGGGCTCTGTATTCATTTCACCTGACACTTGACTGGGACACTCACTCCTTCATTCCCCTGGCGCAAATGCACTGGGTGTCAAGCCTAGTACCAGGGATTCAGTGGGGAGTAAGACTCCCAGTTTCTGCCCTGCAGTAGGCTGGTTACTAATGGTTGCGATATGCTTGACCCTGTGCTTTTCCAAGACACAACAGGGAAGCAGGAGGTGGGGACCCTAATGGTCCGTGGCCCCGTTTCTCAAACCTGGATGAGAAAGATCACCGCCCTGAAAG
>NW_005873242.1:0-19440 GCF_000147115.1 Myotis lucifugus
AGGGAGAGAGAGAGAGAGAGAGAGAGAGAGAGAGAGAGAGAGAGAGAGAGAATGGTTTGCACTTCCTTCTCCCCAGCTAGAGGGTAAATAGCTTAAATCACCCTACTCAGGGAGATAAATAGCAGAAATCCAATTAGGGCCATTTGCCAACCACACCCAAAGACAGATGAAGGAAATAAGTCTCATTTTTGCACATCAACATAAAACTGACAAATACTCGATTGAGATCCTCCCCTAAGACCTCCCCTGGACTCCCAGCCTTTAAACCCCTCAAAACACATGTCCCAGGGCTCCCTCTCCCTCCCAGGAGCACGCCTGTGCTTTTCCCTCTCTCCTCCACTCCCCCCACGACATGCATTTCCTAAACTCTAAGGCTTAGAGGCTTACAACCAAGGCAGCAATAGGCGTCTACAGTTCATCTTGGGCAAACCCCCTGAACCTGTCCCCAAGGCCCTCTTTTTTTCTGAATTCTTAGTGAGCCAAAGCAGCCTAGCCTAAGCTCATTTCCCCACTTGGTCCCTCTCCTGTCAGCCTACGTCAGGGGTGGGCAACCCCTGGCACGCGTGCCAAACATGGCACACCAGTAACTTTTGCTGGCACGCGAAATATAATCTTCCATTTACAATTTTTTCTTAATATCGACTTTTTTATTTTTCAGATAAATTCAGTGTAGGTGCATCTTAGATAAATAAATAATTTTACATAACAAGTTATCTTAAAGACCATAGACATGGATTGACGAGAGAGGGGAAGAGCAATTTCTATGCCTCTGCCTTAACTCTCCCTGCCTTCCTAGATCCGACCAGTGTTTTGGTTTCATCCACATATGCTTGTGAATATTTGTTCTCAGTGATGAATTTTGTTAAGTCTCATAATAGGAGTAGCCTGACGGATGAAAGTAGTAGCTCATGCATATCTCTGAAGGTCACGAAATATAAATCTGATGTAAAATCTCTGTCATCAGTGATGCAGCAGCAAAAGTCCCACTGATAATATCAAACGGAGTCATAAAGTTTTCTGTCGGACTATCAGTGTACATGTATACATTAAAAAATAAATGTATTTTTCATCATCATATACTGTGTTTTTGTCGCTCGAATGAATTTTATTATTTCTTCAAGGTTCTTCACATAAGTACACCTTAAGAGATATCAAGTAGGCGTAACATATTCTCAAAAAATTAGGGTTGGCACGCAGAAGAATTTTGAGTCAGAGATTTTGCTGGTTTTGGCACGCACTCACAAAAAGTTGCCCACCCCTGTCCTAGGCCCTTCCTTGTTTCACCATCCCCAGCTTTAATAAATGTCCTCTACTAGTAAAATTCATCTGGACTCGTGTTGTGAAATTTGTCTTGCACAAAGTCAAGAACCCACACACTACCAGCTGGTCTCAGGCAGACCCACCTAAAGGCCAGGTTCCTTCTGTGGTAACATCTGTTTTCAAAGGAAATCTGAAGAAAAAAGGCAAAAGGGGAGTTGTGTGTGTGGGGGAGGGGGAGTGGGGGGGGAAGCAGTTAAGATCAGCATTTGTTTCGCATTGAGCCAATATGGAGGCAGTGCTCACCCCCAGCACCAAGAGTGCCCCCCCGCCCCCAGCTCCTTCCCAGGGAAGGACACTCACATCCTGCATCAAACCACATAGCTCTGAACTGTGTCTGTGAGCATCTGTGCTTCACCTCGATTTATTTTGTGCATCGTTAACAGGATGTGTTCTAAAGTATCAGAAAAGCCTACGAGAGCTCATAAAGGTGTTATACTTAGCATCAATCTGGACGTAATTAAGTGTATTGTTATACTTAGCATCAATCTGGACGTAATTAAGTGTATTTGGTGTGACTTAGTAGGTTATTTTGGGAGGCTGAAATGCCCCCATTTTTTTCCATATACATGCATGGTAATTGGGTCTTCATTTACACCAGGGGTCCTCAAACTACGGCCCTCGGGCCACATGCAAATATAAATATTGTATTTGTTCCCGTTTTGTGTTTTTACTTCAAAATAAGATATGTGTAGTGTGCATAGGAATTTGTTCATAGTTTTTTTTTAAACTATAGTCCGGCCCTCCAACGGTCTGAGGGACAGTGAACTGGCCCCCTGTTTAAAAAGTTTGAGGACCCCTGATTTACACTGTCTCCGCTTACGAGAAAGGTTTCATAGGAATGCTCTACTCTTGGATAGCGGCAGTGGGGGTGGGATGGGGAACCTGTGTAGGATTGAGGTTGAGGGAGAGGAAGACACAAGGTGTTCAGTCTGATAAGCTCACCTTTCCCTGGAATGTGATTACTAAACCCACCGGTCCCTGGAATGGCGATGACTTACTGGAAATGTGATACGGCCCCAACCCGGAAGGAACACCCTGTATGGACATATACATTGACGAACCAACCAGCTCTCGCCAAGTACCTCAAGCCCCTCATGCCTTCTTCATTCTCCTTAAAAAGAGTTCTAACCGCTGCACGGGCTGCTGCTCTCCCTTCGCGAGACAGCCCGGCAGGTCTTTGCCCTAAGAAAGCCTGTGTCACCTGGTTTTCGGCCTCCGACTGATCTTTCACAATCTAGCAGAAAGGTTTGCCTGAAGACTGAAGGGAGAACCATCCCGTGGTGAATGTTTAAAATTCCCCTCTACCCGGCAGCTTCTTCGGAGGAATTACCGGTGGAACAGAGTGTGTGGGAGTCAGCTGCAAAATCCTCCCTTCCTCTCTTTTTTCTTCACCTGGAGATGAAAGCAAGTCTTGCTATTTGGGAAGAATCACAGGAAAAAAAACAAACCAGAGAAGCCACTAATGTAGTGAAATCAGCCTAGAAGTCAGCAACTGGTCCCAGTGCTGCCACCAGTTGTGCTGCAGAACCACGGGCTTCGTGGCCCCGTGCCTCAGTTTCCCCATTGGCCACATGGAGGTAACATCGCTTTTTTTCCTTCACCGGTGATTGCCGGAGGGAGGGAGGGGTAGAGGGAGGCTGAAGAAGGTAAAGGGGCCTAAATAGTGATGGAAGGAGAGTTGACTTGGGGTGGTAAACACATGATACAATATACAGATGATGAATTGTAAAAAAAAAAAAAAAAAACGGGTAGGAAAGCTCTTCAAGGACAGCATTATACTGTGGATGAAAGGGGCCACATGCTGACCTGACAAGCTCAGGGGAGGTCGGCATGGCAGTCTTGCAAACTCAGAGACCTAAAGTAACCACAAAGGATGGTCTGAAATTAAACTAACTAAAGCAGTTATGGTGGGCAGTTACTTCCTAGGCTGGTATCTTCCCTGATAAGGTCAACTTTTACCTTAACTGAGCCTATCTGTCTTTTTGCATCTATGATAACATAATTTTAAAATGTCTGGGTAACTTGTAACTTCCCTCTTTCTGGAGCCCTTGGGGCACAACCAAATGTGCTGGGGGCCAGGACAGATACCACATATTCCTTCATTATCTTGTTATTTGTTCCTGCACCCACCTAAGTATGTGACCATCATTTTACTTTTTATCCAATCCCAGGGGTTTCTTCCGCTTTGCTTATCCCACCTCTTTAATCTATCACCAATGAATTTCATGGAACCCTCCTTTGATTGCAATGTATAAATACAAATGTAACCCCCCATTCTCCGGAGCATTATCTCAATTCCTTGAGGTTCTGCTTCCCTGGTATATGTTGACAGTTTGGCTCAAATAAACTCACAAAAATTCTTTACAGGTTTCAAGGTTTGTTTGTTTGTTTTTTACGTTAACAATACAAGTATAAGTTGCTGCTAGTTCAGAGCCCACGCCAAGTGAGTAAATGCAGCTCTGAGGGGGAAAAGCCTGGAAACTGAGAAATTCTAAGCAACTAGCAACAACGTTATTGCTCAAGAGCAGGAAAGTTGTCTTTAATGGTTTTTGAATGCCCCAATTCCAGAAAAAAAAAAAAAGGCTCAGTGATTGATAATGGCCAAGAAGATAATTAATTGCCATCATTATTAACATTTAGTATTGAGTAGTGTGTCAGGCAAAAAGATAGGAGATAAACCTGTACCCCTGAAAAGGCAAACAAGGTTGCTGGGGAAACATAATTTATATTTACAGGACAAATAACAGGGATGCAAATGTTAAATACAAGCAAAAATAAAAGCAAGTCAGGATCTGTGACAGCCAGATGCCCAGATCTGAAAAGAGAGGTGCGGCTTTGGTATGCTCGCCAAGGCACACTCGGAGTTCTCTAAATCTTGTTCCAAATTATATGCCCATTTAGCTTCTAGCTCATCTTTATGCTTACCTGTTTTTTATATAATCTACTTTTTAATGTAAAAGTACAATTGAGTGTAAGCACATTCTCCTCTCTAACTCAGTCACGGGTACAAGAAGGAACTTTTGCTGCTTGTCCCATTAGGTCAAAGCCCAAACATATACCTCTTACCTTAGTTACAGACCAGGAACGTAGCTGGAAAAAAAAGGGGGAATGGGGCAGGGGGAAGGCATTATAAACCCAAACCTACAAGATGATGCAAGTTGGAAGTGGGAGGTTTTTAGTTTTTAGACAAAGGCATTAAATTTAGTACTTTGTCCCTTACATTTAAAAACTTTAATCTGTTTATGTTATGTACATTTCATCACATTTTTAAAAAACACACATTAATCTGTCACCTCAGTAATAAAGGATCCGAAACCATTTGCTCTTGCTGGGGTCCTATCTGTGGCCTAAATGTTAAATAGGGTCTCTTAGGTCAGCATTTCCCAAACATTTTTAACTGCGCTCCATGGTAAAATGTCCATTTTATTTCACAACTCAGTATACACGTGCATGTGTATGTGTATGTGTGTGTGTGTTTACATGATATTGAAACAAAAGTTTCATGAAACAATACCCTTGCTGTGTGCAAAGCAGTCTGGAATTCTCTAATTTCTAAAATGCTGATTTCAACCTAGTAAGCTTGATTTCTCACTGCGTTGTGACCTGTATTTGAAAAGCACAGTCCTAGGTCATGTTTCTCAGAGCACAAATCGTTTTAGCGAAGGGGACAAATGACTTGCTCAAAGTTAAATTTCAACTCCTGAGGTTTCTCCCTGTTACTTTGTCCACTGTTTCAACTTTTTACCACCCTACCCTTCAGCAAATATTGATTGAGATTTTATGAGTTGGGAGGCAGAGTTAGAAAACAGATAAAACCTTTTCCAATGCTTTCAAATGCTGGCCTGCCCTGTGCTCAATCATAGCAGAACTCTGCCCGCCAGACAGGAGGTCCTCACAGCAACCACTGCAGAAACCACTCTCACCTGCATTCAGCTCTGACTACAGTTCCTATGGACAAGCTGTACCCATTTTCTTAACCTTGGAACCCCAAGCCTAGGGCGATCACTTTAAGACTAGAATCATAAAATAAAAATGTGGAGCTCTGCACATTGGAACAGGATGTACTCCAGAGGATGGAGGTGGACTGTCAGCTCATATATTTGAGGTTGGTACTATTTTCCATTTTATTTTGCATTTTTTCCCCTTAAAAATGTACTTGGAAACCTTCAGTTTCCTGTCCTAATACTGTGAACTAAGTTAATTTTTGTTTCCCCTGTGCAAAAAGGAAGCTTAAATGGAGAACATGGAACAGGAGCAACATCCAGGTTAATATGGGGGAGTTTGCCCCTACTTTATAGCAAGTGGCAAAGGTTCCTCAGGGCAAGGAAAGAGAATAATTAATTTTTACATTAATTATGATGATACATAGGCCAACGAGTATAGTGGCCTAGTTAGAGTTTTGAACAGCATATGAGGTTCTATTTAGTCCTATCTGGACAAAATAGAATTAGTTTCATAATAGAACTTCAAATTTGGGAGAAACTTTAACTCATATACTATCTCTGGCCTATAGTAAATGTGCAATAAGCATATGTGGAGTTCACTGAACAAAATCCCACTACTTCACCCCATTAGGTGATTATCCAGCTCCTCCTTAACCTTTCCAAGAGGGCAAATCTATCCCTTCCCAAAGCAGAGAGCCTTGGGTAGCTCCAACTGTTAAAAAGGTGTTACTTGTATTAATCTGAATTCTCGATCCCTCTGCTTTCTATACATTGGTTATTGCTCAAAGACTGCTCTTAGTCCACAGCTATTTTCTATTCTTCAGGCTAAATATCCTTAGAAGGGCCACCACAGGGCACGATGCCACACCTCCCCACCCACTGGTCACTTTTGGAAGCATCGTTCTACCAATCCAGTTGGAGCAGGGCCACCAACTCCTCTGGTCTAAGTCTACGGCCTTTATGAATCCCATGTGTTTGCTACCACATTCACTACCTTAACAGCTACTGCACATTGTCAACTCATGTTAAGCTTTCAGCAGGGTTCAATGGGAACAGAATGGCCTTTGGAGCAGAAAGACCTGGGTTCAAAATCTAGTTTTGCCATTTACTTGCTAATTGTACAAATTTTCCATATTTCTCTCCTTTCTGTGGATAATGTGATGTCCACATATTGTTGTAGTCTGAATATAAATCCAACTGATATACAGTATCTTAACTGTCTGTCCCAATTTATCACCAATCTAGACAGCTAATAATGGAAAAGAGCCTAGTCTATTTGTCTGGGAACATCTTGCCATTATAGTTGAATGACAACAGCTAAAATTTATTGAGCATCTACTGTGTGCTGTAACCCTTTACAGTATTGGCTCATGTAATCCTCACAACATTTCTTAAAAATAAGAATTAATATTATCCCAATTTTCCAGGTGTGAAAACTGGCATTGTAAGGAGTTATTGCCCCAGGTTGTGTGGCTGATAAGCCGTGACAACCACAATTCAAACCTAGGCAATCTAGCTTCTGAACCCGGCCCTAAACAATGCCACTATCCTGCCTCTTTACAAATCTAACCATGACACAGACTGTCTGCATAGACAGCTCTACAGACTTCTTCCCAAGGCAGAAATTCTATTAAAGAGGTTCAGGGACCATCCAAGTAGGATTGGAGAAGATTCAGTAGTTGGATTTATATTCATGTTGAGGGGGAAACCTCAGATAATTATAAAAATAGACTTTGTCATATAACTGGCCCTCCAGAAATCTAGCTATATATATTTGACAGAATTACAGTGCATTCATACTGTCCCTACCAGAGAGCTGATTTTTTTTTAAAGCCTCTGACTGTATCTACCTATCTTTGATAAGGAGAGTTATTGAATTAAAAGAATTCTATTAACTTTGTTTCCAAAACATCGATGAATAAGTTTGGTTTTTCTTATTTTTGCCTTCCTCCTTTTGACATCTGTAGCTGGCAACTCTTTTGCTTATATCTGAGTTTCCCTTCCTCTATGGTGTAAATTTGGCATCTTAAGCTTCTAGTAAACTATGTTCCATATGGCCAAACACTATCCACGTTGAGGACTTTTTATTAAAAAAGGCTAAAGAAGAGGACTTTGAAAGAACTTTGTGAAGTGCTGGGTGGCTGCTGACGTACATGGAGAAAATGAACAAATGTATAAAGAAAAAACTTGCAAACAGATAATTAAATCTAAATCCCAAGTCAGCAGGTCCTATGGTCAGGAAAAATACCATGTCAACAGAAACTTTTTGGTTTCTTCAGCTTAATATACCCAAGACAAATTTTCTCTTGATTTGGAAAATGATATTGCCAAAAATTTTATTTCTCCTACATGGAAATGTGGTCAAGGGGGTAACTTTTTGGTGGTTACATCTGTGAGGGCTGGCCCGGCTCCCCCGGTTCATCTCAGTTCCTAAAGGGCAGGGAAAGCCACATCCCAGAGCTGGGGTTCCCAGGTGTCAGTCTACCAACGTTCACCAGGCCCCTGAGCTGCTCAGGTACTCGGTGCTTGTACTGTGTCATCTTATTTCACCTCCCAACAATTCTGTGAAATAGGTACCACACCAATGAATGAATGGAAGTGCAAAAATACAAAATAATTGTCTCCAAGTGGTACAGCTTTTAAAGGCACAGCCTAACATCATATCTATTCAATCTTTTGTCTTAAAGCCACCTTTCACTACATCTCAGGTATTAAAATATTGAAATACAGGCAGATGGTTGAAGCTCTGTGCCCAAAGTAGAATGATTGCTGCCAGGATGCATCCTGGATATTATAACCATAAATAACCAACTTAGGAAGGTTTGAGTCCAGTTTTTAATAGAATCTAATGCCACAGGCACAAATATGAAGACAAAGTCATTAGGTGCCATGTGCCTGGAATAACTATCTTCCAGAAATGCTTTCAGGAAGTAACCTACGTTAGAGTGACATTGGAATTTGCTTAACTGATGAGATGAAGGTCTATACCCCTCAACCAGGAATTCAAAAGCAGCCAGTTTAAAATGCAATTACGATAAACCATCTCCAAACATCATAAGATGACTGCTTCTGAGATAGGGTTTAAACAGGGAAGCATTTGAAGAGACCCACTGGCTTCTGTAGCCAAGTCAAACCCAGAACTTTGGGTTGGCAATGGCAGCAAGACTGGGAAACAGGAGGCCGTCCTGCTGAGCCCAGCGTGCCCGCACCCCCAGCTCATCTCAGATGGAAGAGCCAATTCTGGTGTTGACTTTATTAAGGGACAGGCAGGGTTCCCTGCAGGTGTTGAGATGAATCATACTGAAGTGGATTCTGAGATCCACATGGAGTCTAGACACTAGCCCAAGGCTTCTTAAACTTTAATGTACAGCACTGAGTCTTCGGGGAGTCTGTTAAAATACAGATTCTGACTCAGATGGTCCATGACTCTGCATTTCTAAAAAGGTCCCTGGTGATGCCTAGGCTGCTGGTCTTCAGAGCACGCTTGAGTAAGGTTTAGAAGAGAAGTTTCTACCAGCTGTTTCTCCAGCTCTCCCCACAAAGAGGGCACACTAGCATGAAGGTGGTTTCTGCTTGGCAGCTATTTTTATGCAGCTGTAACGGCCTGTTATTCTACAAATTTTTCAGGGTACAAGGGCAATTCCTGGGGCCATCACATCTTAAGTGACACAGCCCTTAAGATGCTCCATCTCCTTTGCCAAACAACCCACTCATTCTAATTATTTTTGTCGTGTTAATCTTCACCTGAGGAAAATTTTCCATTGATTTTAGACAGAGTGGTGGAAGGGAGGGGGGAGAGACACATTGATTGGTTGCCTCCCATAGGCGGCCTGATGGGGCCAGGGATCCAGCCTGTAACTGAGGTACGTGACCTTGACCGGAATTGAACCCAAGACCCTTCAGTCCAAGGGCCAACACTCTATCCACTGAGCCGAACCAGCTAGGGCTCATCCTAATTCTTGAAAAGATTTTGCTTCCTGAGAAGACACTAGACTTGGCCTAGAGAGCAATACACAGGCCTTATGAATCAGTGTTTTGTGCCTTTGGGTAGCAGATTGCCTGATAACTCTGGGTGAACTGATAAAATTGAGTTTCTGAAACTGAAATAGAGGAACAGCCTAAGACCTATTTGTGACCTTCACCAAGTCCCTGGGAAGACCAGCTGAACAGCCAGTCCCTGCACACTCTGCTCTGGAAACCTCTCCTCCGGACGGGCTGGAACAAGGGTAGGGTTTTCCAAAAAACAATCAGACACCAACAACCCCCACAAGCAAATAAGAGGAACTAAAAGGAAACAAATGCTAAATCACTACTCCCCGCCCCCCCCCTACACACCCACCCACTCACACTCACAAGATATAAAACAAACACATGACAGAATGTGCATTTGGGAACCTAATTTTGGAGTCTAGCTAAAGGTCAGCTTGTGTGGGCACCAGCCTTGACCTGTGCCTTCTGCACCTCTCTGAGTTGGAAGAGAAGTGGCTTCCGGGAAAGGACACTCATACTTGGAACTGCGGGGGGTCGGTGCTGGCTCAGTGCAGGTGGTATTGGCCTTTACCCTGGAATGGGCTCTCAAGACTCTTTCCTGCCCGGGGTAGCCCTGACCTGATGTGTCCCTCCCCTAGAGAATGAGACCCAGGTGAGGATGGCACTGAGCTACACAGCCCCGATTTCTCCCCTAAGGCTCTGGCCCTCTGCTCTGAGCCCACAGATACCACCCCAGCCTGTCTGGATCTCTGTGTGGTTAGCTCCTGGAAGGCCAGCCCTTGCTCCGACCCGTTTCTCTTTGTTAACTTAGCACACTCACTGGGCTGGATCATGAATGGCCCTAAACCAGCATCCTGCCTGAGGAGCAGGGGGCACCTGTTCGGTGCTTGTCTACATGGCATCAGCTCCCTCTGCCAGAGAGACTGCATTGCCCTGTCCTGAGCCTGCTTTGGGGCCATGTGTCCAGTCCCTGTCTGAGGGCTACCTCTGATTTCCCACATGTTCACATAATAAGAAGACTGAGTCTGTAAATGAATGAGCCTTTATGGGTCTTTTCACCTTGTTCCCGGGGTTATTTGTCAAAAGTTTACATGGAATCTATTGTGTCCGGCACTGCGTTGAACCCTGGGGATAAAGAGCTGCCTTAGAAGACTTCTCTTGGGTTCTTACTGATGACTTATCTGTCTTCCAGAAGCCTGCCATTCCACTTCGACAGCATCAAAAGCCTTTGAAACATTAAGATAAGCATCCTTGTTTCATATTTAGATATCACTTAAAACAGACAAATGGCTAGCACAAACTGTGCATAGAAGTGCTCCAAGAATTTCTGTAAAAAAAAGCTAGGCAACAGATATGCAAATGCCATGAATTTTCGGAGAGAAGGTACGTAATGAGTTAAAGGTCAGGTACCCACATGATCCATCTGGACCTCTACAATGAGATTCCTTCTGCTCACTGTACGCATACCAATTTGTGTTCTGTTCCCTCTCCCTCTCTCTCCCTGCCAGCTCTTTATTCTCAGGGACACCTCCACCTGGATGACCCATTCAAATTCAACCTGTGCCAAAGAGACCCCAACACCCTCCTCCCCAAAGCTGATGCCCCTGCCTCCTTTCTTCCCTGCTCTATGACACTGTGCTTTACAGATTAAGGGGACAGTACTGATAGTTCTGGGCCTCTCCCCATGGCCACCTAGTAGGTGCTGAATAAATGTTTATTGGATGGGGCTCCTTTGGCACCAGTTTGTTCCTGAGCTAAGATGAAACCAGCTCATTTATTGGATAACTTCTCCTGCTCTGATCTAGAATCACAAAGCTAGGTGCTGCTGGTGACTAGTAGCCAATAGATTCCAGCATTCCTTAAAAAAATAAAATAAAGTAAAAAAATCAGAGCTCACTCTTGGAGAGTTTTAAGTTTCCTCAAGGAAGGAAAGGGGATATTAACACATCCTTCTGGATGAAGAAAGAGGACTTCACCTTGGTTTGGCTCCCCGTGACTTGGCCTGTGTTGAACGATGGTTCCTCTGCAGAGCACCAAGCGAAGCTCTGAGGAGGCTGAGTCATACCAAACAAAAATGTGTTTCCAGAATGATGTGATGTATATAGAAGTGCATAGAAAGTAAAATGGTCAAAAGGAAGAAACATAACACTAACAGGTAAATAATAAGGAAAACTGAGTGTGAGGAATATCCAGGAACTCTGCACTATCTTCAAAATGTTTCTATAAATCTAATGCTGTTCTAAAAAATAAAAGGTATTTAAAAAGAAAAAATGTTAGAAAAAAATGACATAAAAAGTGAACTGTCAAAAGTTCAGCAGTTGCCCCCTCTCCAACACAGCTCACAGTCACACTCTTTCCCAGGTTGAGCACTCCTCTCCATAGAGCATCAGACTGGGGGAATGCAGTAACCCCACCCTCCTGACTCCCTGCGGCGCTGCTTTGCCAAGCCCCTGCCCTGTGAAGGAATCGGCTAGCTGCGGTCAGCCTGGGCCCACCTAGAGACTTTCTTGGAAGGCCCTCAATGAGGTCTGGGCAGAATCCAGGGGTGTAAGAGATGTACAGGGAGAGACTGAGTGTGTAGCTTTGGAGTGAGGGCCGTTTCTCCCCCTGTGCCTTGATCAGCCCCACTGTTCCTGTGTAGAGCCCTCTCTTCACATAGCCAAATCTTAATCAGCTTTAGCTTGACAACTCTACTGACAACTCCCTGAGATCCCCACCCCACTACAAAGGCCCACAGGCCCCAGGCCGGTGCCTGCTGGCTTTGGTGTACCCTGAGACTTTTGTTTAGTGGCCTCAGACCCAGGACTTGTGCTAAGCTTGAATCTCTATCAACTTGGTGAACACCACTCGCCCCTACCTGGTGACTCAGAACTCGCCTGCTTCACAGAACTCGAATACTGCCAGTGGCTGAGCCTACCAGGTAGCCAGCAGGAGGTGGAGGATTGTGGGATGCCTTGGGCCTTTTTGCTGACCTGCCCCAGGTTGGTACTGTTGGAAGCCAGTTTCAGTATGCAGCTTGGTTCATTCCATAGGCACCCAGGCCCAACAAAAGAAGGTACCAACCATGGATCGATCACCTTGTAGCTGCTGACAGGTAGCCCAGGGCTGGTCACAGGGAGCATCTGACATTGATCTACACTGGAGTACCTCCCAAGGGGCTCAGAACCAACACACCCAGTGGCTGGTTTCAGACCACACCAGAGCACAACTGGATTAGTTCCACTAGCAGCACACTCAAAGGCAGATTTCAGCAGACACCAGACTCTGTTGGAGCAAATTCTGCTTTGTGAGCTCAGTCCCTGCACTGCAGCTCGTACACCGTGGGCAGGGTTAATCCTCACAGTCAGCCAGCCTAAGGGGCAACCCCACCCACAGACAAGCCAACAGCAATCAACACTAAACTACAACAAGAGGGCTCAACCCACACAAGAAACATTCCTTGAGCAACTAGCTCAGGTGACCAGGGAGATTGCACCACTCAGCCCCACAGGACACCTATTACATAAGGCCACCCTACCAAGAGAGACATAACAGATTTAATACACAGAAACAAATACATAGAGGCAACCAAAATGGGAAGACAAAGAAACATGCCTCAAATGAAAGGACATAAGAAATCCCCAGAAAAAAAGAACAAAATAAAATGGAGGCAAGCAATCTACCAGATGCAGTGTTCAAAACAATCTTTATAGGATGTTCAAGAAACTTAGTGACATCTTTTACAAAGAGATATCAAGTATAAAAAATAACATAGAAGCCATAAAAAAGGGAACCAGTCAGAAATGACAAATACAATATTTGAAATGAAGAGTAAATTAGAAGGAATCAATAGCAGACTAGATGAAGGAGAGGATCAAATCAGTGATTTGGAAGACAAGGTAGCAGAAAACACCCAATCAGAGCAGCAAAAAGAATCCAAATACAAATAATTGTAAGAAAATATTATACATATTATATGTCAACAAATTGGACCATCTAGAAAAAAATTGATAAATTCCTAGAAACAGCCCTGACCGGTTTGGCTCACTGGATAGAGCGTCGGCCTGGGGACTGAAGGGTCCCAGGTTCGATTCCGGTCAAGGGCATGTACCTTGGTTGCGGGCACATCCCCGGTGGGGGGTGTGCAGGAGGCAGCTGATCGATGCTTCTCTCTCATCGATGTTTCTGACTCTCTGTCCCTCTCCCTTCTTCTCTGTAAAATAATCAATAAAATATATTAAAAAAAAAATTCCTAGAAACATACAATTTTCCAAGACTGAATCAAGAAGAAACAGAAAATCTGAACAGACCAATTAGAACTAATAAAATTGAGGCAGTAATAAAAAAAACTGCCAACAAACAAAAGTCCTGGACTGGATGGCTTCACAGGTGAATTTTATCAAACATTCAAAGAAGAACTAACACCTATCCTTCTCAAAATATTCCAAAAAGTTCAAGAGGAGGGAAGACTCCCAAGCTCATTTTACAAAACCAGCATTATCCTGACCTCAAAATCAAATAAAGACACTACAAAAAAGAAAATTATAGGCCAATATCCCTGATAAACATGATGTAAAAATCCTCAACAAAATATTAGCAAACCAAATTCAGCAAAAAATTAAAAACATCAAGTTGGATTCACTCCTGGGATGCAAGGTTGGTACAGTACTAGAAAATCAATTAACATGATATACCACATAAACAAAATAAAGAATAAAATTATATAATTAGTTCAATAGATGCAGAAAGAACTTTTGACAGCCATTTATGATAAAACTCTCAGCAAAGTGGGAATAGAGGTAACATATTTCAACATAATGAAGGCTATATATGACAAACCACATCTAATATCATACTGAATGGGGAAATACTAAAAGCATTTCCCTTTAGATCAGAAACTATACAGAGCTGTCCATTTTCACCACTCTTATTCAACATAATGCTTGAAGTACTAGCCACAGCAAACAGACAAGAAGAAGAAATAAAAGGAATTGAAATTGGAAAGGAAGAAGTAAAACTGTCATTATTCATAAATGACATGATACAGTATACAGAGAACCCTAAAGATTCTACCAAAAAACTACTGGAACTGATAAATAGATTCAGCAAACTATCAGGATACAAAATAAATATTCAGAAGCCACCTGCATTTTTATACACCAATAATGAACTATCAGAAAGACAAATTAAGAAAACAATCTCTTTACAATTGCATCAAAAAAAGCAAAAACCTAGGAATAAGTTTAACCAAGGAGGTAAAAGACCTATACTCAGCCCAGCCTGTGTGGCTCAGTGATTGAGCATTGACTAATGAACCAAGAAGTCACTGGTTTGATTCCCGGTCAGGGCACATGCCTGGGTTGCATTCTCGATCCCTAGTAGGGGGCACACAGAAGGCAACCAATTGATGATGTTTCTCTCTCATTGTTGTTTCTATCTCTCTATCCCTCTCCCTTCCTCTCTCTCTAAAATCAATAAAAACATTTTAAAAAAGACCTATACTCAGAAAATGATAAGACACTGAAGAAAGAAATTAAAGAAGGCAGGGGGTTAGGGGACTGGGTGAAAAAGGTGAATGGATTGAGAAGTACAGATTGTTAGTTACAAAATAGATGTAAAGTAAAGCTTAGGAAATCAGTCAGTAATATTGTAATAACTATGTATGGTGCCAATTGGATACTGGAAATATCAGGGGGAACACTTTGTAAAGTATATGATTGTCCAACCAAATGCTATACACCTGAATCTAACACAAAATAATATTGAATGTAAACTGCAATTGAAAAAAATATCTTTAATTAAAAAAAGAAATTGAAGAAAATACAAATAATTGGAAGAATATACTGTACTCATGAATAGGAAGAATTAATATTGTACAAATGTACATACTACCCAAAGCAATCTACAGATTCAACACAATTCCTATCAAAATAACAACAGTATGCCTTGCCAGCATAACTTAGTTGGTTAGAGCATCGTTAAAATACACCAAGGTTGCGGGTTTGATTCCCAGTCAGGGCACATACAAGAAGCAACCAGTGAATGCATAAATAAGTGGAACATCAAATTAATGTTTGTTTTTCCCCCCTCTATCTCTCCCTTTCTCTCTCTAAAAATCAATAAATAAATCTTTAAAAATACCAATGATATATCTCACAGAACTAGAACAAATAATCCAAAAATTTATATGGAACCACAAAAGACCCTGAATAGCCAAAGCAATCCTGAGAAAAAAAGAACAAAGTTATCAAACTCTGCTACAAGGCCATAGTAGGCAAAACAGCATGATACTGGCATAAAAACAGACATATAGGTCAATGGAACAGCATAGAGAGCCCAGGAATAAACCCAAGCCTTTATGGTTAATTAATATTTGACAAAGGAAGCAGGAACATACCATGGAGTAAAGACAGGCTATTCAGTAAACGCTCCTGGGAAAAATGGACAGATTCACGCAAAAAAAAAAAATTGAAACTAAACCATTTCCTTATACCATATATAAGAATAAACTCAAAATGGACCAAATATTTAAATGTAAGACTCAATACCCTAAAAATCCTAGAAGAAAACATAGGCAGTACAATCTCTGACATTGCTTTTAGAATTATTTTTTCTGATGTATCTCCTCAGGTAAGGGAAATAAAAAATAAACAAACAAGTGGGACTACAGAAAACTAAAAAGATTTTGCACAGCAAAGGAAACCACCAATAAAATGAAAAGACACCCACTGAATGGAAGAACATGGTGGCTTACCTAGCCCCCTTTCCCACACTTGTCCTAATACCTGTCAGTCCGTCTAGGTCCCCTTAAAACCAACAGTCCTAATGCCATTTTCATTTGCCTGTGTCACAGCTACATCTTAAGATTCATCTCCAATTGGAATTCAAAATTTATAATAAAGGGACCTTGGTGGCTCTCTCTCTGGAGCATGCGCGTGCCTTTCCCTACCCTCTTCCCCAGGCACATTTTTTTTTTTTTAGGCACATTTTTCCTTGCCTCTCTTTCTCCTAAGCTCCAAGGCCCCTTCTTTGGCCTCTTGTTTCCTAAGCCCATTTCTTCTAGGATTACTTCTTCTATCTCTGTAACTTCCTAAATAAACTTTCTCTTATAGTTTAAAAAAGGATAATAATAAAACATAATAATAATAATCTTATCCTATGACACTTCAACTCAAATATATAGCTTTCCTACAATAAACAATAAAATCAACAGGAATAGCTAAGCATTTTCTGCGAAATAGAATATCTGTAGTACCCTATAAAATGGTGCCATCTGGATTTTTGGGAAGGGGTGCAAAATATACAAGGCCTGGGGGAAATCTCTTTGAGAGGCTTTGAGATTACCAGTTCACTAAAAAGAACCCTTCCCCTGTGGGACATAGTCCTTTACTATTAGCAGGTTGTAATGTTCTTGACATCTGGTGTTCATAAGGAGAGATTGATAAAATTAATTAATGGGTTCTTATCACCTTCCCAGGCGCACCTTTAGTTTCCTGTGGTTTCCCATGGCCTTGGATCCATCAGAGAACTAAAGAGCAAGATTAGCAGAGGGCCATAAATTTAAAACAGAAACACCAGTGAGAAAAGATATATGTACCCCTATGTTCATAACAGCACAATAACTAAGATTTGGAAACAGCCTAAGTGCCTATCAGCAGATGAGTGAATTAAAAAACTGTGGTACATCTACACAATGGAATACTACGCTGCAGTAAAAAAGAAGGAACTCTTACCATTTGCAACAGCATGGATGAAACTGGAGAGCATTATGCTAAGCAAAATAAGTCAGTCAGAGAAAAACAAATATCACATGAACTCACTCATTTGTGGAATATAATGAACAACATAAACTGATGAACCAAAATAGAGCCAGAGAAAAAAAAATTTTTAGAATATAATAGAAGTAATCCTGTTATTTGCAGATTTTTAATATCTCCTACAATTTTTGTGATATTATACTATGTTAGTACAGTTTTGGTAATATTATTATATTTAAAATCTTTTTTTCTTGAAATATTAATGTGTATTGCATGTAAATGGCTAATTACTTTGTAACTACAATCTGATAATAGATTTATTTTGTATATTGTAAAAAACATAAAATAAAATAAAGAGGAAAAAAAAACCCACAATGAGAACCACCTCAAAAAAATAAAAATATAAAAAAATGGAAGCATAATTACCAATAAAACTTTTAATGATTTTAAGGAGCTTTAAAAAGAAAGAAAACTTTACAAATAGTCCCTCAACTAAGTGATTGAAGTCAACGTTAACAGTGATAAGTCATGTTGCTAGTACCCTTGATATGATGTAATGAAAATGACATTTTACTTCTTTGATCCTGCCCCCCACGCCCCAAACCCATCACCCCAATCTATTCATGAAGAAAACAGCCAATAAATCCTAAATGATGGACATTCCACAGAATACCTGAACAGCACTCCTCAAAACTGTCAAGTTCACCAACACAAGAGAAGTCTGAGAAAATCTTACATTCTGTAGGAGGCTGAGAAATATGACAATGACATGCAATGTGGTGTCTTGGGTACAATCCTAGACAGAAGTGAAACATTACACAAGAATAAAAACTCCAAATTAAGTATGGGCTTTAGTTAAGAATAACGTATCACTATTGGTTCATTAGGTGTGATAAAATAACTGTAGTAATCCTACATAATAAAATGTTAATATGCAAATAGACTGAACGGCAGAACAACCGGAACAACCGAACAACCGGTTGCTATGATGTGTGCTGACCACTAGGAGGCGTGTGCAGAACATGGTGGGTGTCAGCTGTGGTGGGATGGTGGAGCAGGTGAGTGGGGGCGCCAGACCAAGGTGGGGCACTGGTTGCTGTCATCGGGGTGAGCCTCTGGTGGTTACTGAAAATTCTTTGCTTCTGCATGCAGTGGTCCCGCCTGGTGCTCACACCTGCTGCCAGTGCTGGAGCTGCTGCTCGCACTGGCTGCCGGCACCCAGCACTGGTCCCAATCGCTCAGCACCGTCAGTAGGTGTGAGCGGCAGCTGTCGGCCCCAATCTCCCCCTGAGGGCTTCTTCACCTCCCCCTGCTCCTGAGGGGTGATCAGGGCAGCAATCGCCACTTGCACCCACTGACTGCACCGGCCCCACTCGCACCTGCAGCTGGCGCTGGCCCCAAAAGCTTCATGCTGTCAGTGGGTGCGAGCAGGGCTGGCACCGTCAGCGCATGGGAGCAGTGGCAGTGGGAGCAGGGCTGCTGGCAGAGAGGTGATGGGGGCCCGCAGCAGGAGGGGCTGGGCAGCGATGTAGAGGATGGGCCAAGACCCACCCCTTTGCCCACTGTAGCCTCGCGGCCCACAGTTCCTTTCAAGGTGCACAAATTCATGCAGTGGGCCCCTAGTCTATATAATAAAAGCCCAAGTGACCATTATGGTGGAACAACCGGAATGACCAGTCGCTATGATGTGCACTGATCACCAGGGGGCAGACACTCAACACAGGATCTCCCCCTTGGTGGTCAATGCCCTCCCACAGAGGGAGCGCCGCTCACCCAGAAGCTGGGCTCACGGCTGGCGAGTGCAACGGTGGTGGTGGAAGCCTTTCCGCCTCTGCAGTATCAATAAGGAGCAGCGAGCCGAGCAGTAAAGAGCGAGCAGGCGGGTGGTAAGAAGCGAGGGATCCAGGATTGCGAGAGGGATGTCTGATTGCTTGCATAGGCCCGATTCCCTCTCGGGCCTAAGCCGGCAGGTGGACATCCCCCGAGTGGTCCCGGACTGCAAGAGGGCACAGACTGGGCTGAGGGACCCCTTCTCCCCCCAGTGCACAAATTTTGTGCACCAGGCCTCTTTGTAAGCAGAAGAAACAGGGTGTGAAAGTATATGGGAATTCTGTATCATCCTTGTAATTTTTCTATAAATCAAAAAATATTTTAAAGTAAAAACTTATTTTAAAATATATATATGAGTGAAATGGGTAATGGGGGGGTCAAAAGGTTGAAACTTCCAGTTATAAAATAAATAAGCCTGAGATGTAATGTGGTGATTATAGTTAATAACACTGTACTGCATGTACCTTGGTTGCGGGCACATCCCCAGTTGGAGGTGTGCAGGAGGCAGCTGATCAATGTTTCTCTCTCATTGATGTTTCTGACTACCCCTCTCCCTTCCTCTCTGTAAAAACATCAATATATATATATATATATATATATATATATATATATATATATAT